>NW_027139496.1:130000-135000 GCF_035084215.1 Heptranchias perlo
CTCTACCCCCGCTGTACCTCACTCTCTCTCTCTCTCTCCCCCCGCTGTACCTCACTCTCTCTCTCTCTCTCTCTCCCCCAGCTGTACCTCGCTCTCTCTCTCTCTCCCCCCGCTGTACCTCACTCTCTCTCTCTCTCTCTCTCTCCCCCCGCTGTACCTCACTCTCTCTCTCTCTCTCTCCCCCCGCTGTACCTCACTCTCTCTCTCTCTCTCCCCCCGCTGTACCTCACTCTCTCTCTCTCTCTCTCCCCCCGCTGTACCTCACTCTCTCTCTCTCTCTCTCTCCCCCCGCTGTACCTCACTCTCTCTCTCTCTCCCCCCCGCTGCACCTCACTCTCTCTCTCTCTCCCCCCGCTGGACCTCTCTCTCTCTCTCTCTCTCTCCCCCCCCGCTGTACCTCACTCTCTCTCTCCCCCCGCTGTACCTCACTCTCTCTCTCTCTCTCTCCCCCCGCTGTACCTCACTCTCTCTCTCTCTCTCCCCCCGCTGTACCTCACTCTCTCTCTCTCTCTCCCCCCGCTGTACCTCACTATCTCTCTCTCCCCCCCGCTGTACCTCTCTCTCTCTCTCTCCCCCCGCTGTACCTGTACCTCTCTCTCTCTCTCTCCCCCCGCTGTACCTCACTCTCTCCCTCTCTCCCCCCGCTGTACCTCCCTCTCTCTCTCTCTCTCTCTCTCTCCCCCCGCTGTACATCTCTCTCTCTCCCCCCGCTGTACCTCTCTCTCTCTCTCTCTCCCCCCGCTGCACCTCACACTCTCTCTCTCTCTCTCCCCCGCTGTACCTCACTCTCTCTCTCTCTCTCTCTCCCCCCGCTGTACCTCACTCTCTCTCTCCCCCCGCTGTACCTCACTCTCTCTCTCTCTCTCCCCCCGCTGTACCTCACTCTCTCTCTCTCTCTCTCCCCCCGCTGTACCTCACTCTCTCTCTCTCTCTCTCCCCCCGCTGTACCTCACTCTCTCTCTCTCTCTCTCCCCCCGCTGTACCTCACTCTCTCTCTCTCCCCCCGCTGTACCTCACTCTCTCTCTCCCCCCGCTGTACCTCACTCTCTCTCTCTCTCTCACTCTCCCCCCGCTGTACCTCACTCTCTCTCTCTCTCTCCCCCCGCTGTACCTCACTCTCTCTCTCTCCCCCCGCTGTACCTCACTCTCTCTCTCCCCCCCCGCTGTACCTCACTCTCTCTCTTCCCCCCCCGCTGTACCTCACTCTCTCTCTCTCCCCCCGCTGTACCTCACTCTCTCTCTCTCTCTCTCCCCCCGCTGTACCTCACTCTCTCTCTCTCTCCCCCCCCGCTGTACCTCTCTCTCTCTCCCCCGCTGTACCTCTCTCTCTCTCCCCCGCTGTACCTCTCTCTCTCTCTCTCCCCCCGCTGTACCTCACTCTCTCCCCCCGCTGTACCTCACTCTCTCTCTCTCCCCCCGCTGTACCTGTACCTCTCTCTCACTCTCTCTCTCTCCCCCCACTGTACCTGTACCTCTCTCTCTCTCTCTCTCTCCCCCCGCTGTACCTCACTCACTCTCTCTCTCTCCCCCGACTGTACCTGTACCTCTCTCTCTCTCTCTCTCTCTCCCCCCGCTGTACCTCTCTCTCTCTCTCTCTCTCTCCCCCCGCTGTACCTCACTCTCTCTCTCTCTCCCCCCGCTGTACCTCACTCTCTCTCTCTCTCTCCCTCTCCCCCCGCTGTACCTCACTCTCTCTCTCTCTCCCCCCGCTGTACCTCACTCTCTCTCTCTCTCTCTCCCCCCGCTGTACCTCACTCTCTCTCTCTCTCTCTCCCCCCGCTGTACCTCACTCTCTCTCTCTCTCTCTCTCTCCTCCCGCTGTACCTCACTCTCTCTCTCCCCCCGCTGTACCTCACTCTCTCTCTCTCTCTCTCCCCCCCCCCCAGCTGTACCTCACTCTCTCTCTCCCCCCGCTGTACCTCACTCTCTCTCTCTCTCTCTCCCCCCGCTGTACCTCACTCTCTCTCTCTCTCTCCCCCCGCTGTACCTCACTCTCTCTCTCTCTCCCCCCCGCTGTACCTCACTATCTCTCTCTCCCCCCCGCTGTACCTCTCTCTCTCTCTCTCCCCCCGCTGTACCTGTACCTCTCTCTCTCTCTCCCCCCGCTGTACCTCACTCTCTCCCTCTCTCCCCCCGCTGTACCTCACTCTCTCTCTCTCTCTCTCTCTCCCCCCGCTGTACATCTCTCTCTCTCCCCCCGCTGTACCTCTCTCTCTCTCTCTCTCTCTCCCCCCGCTGCACCTCACACTCTCTCTCTCTCTCTCTCTCTCCCCCGCTGTACCTCACTCTCTCTCTCTCTCTCTCTCTCCCCCCGCTGTACCTCAGTCTCTCTCTCTCTCTCTCTCTCCCCCCGCTGTACCTCACTCTCTCTCTCTCTGTCTCTCTCTCCCCCCGCTGTACCTCACTCTCTCTCTCTCTCTCTCCCCCCGCTGTACCTCACTCTCTCTCTCTCTCCCCCCGCTGTACCTCACTCTCTCTCTCTCCCCCCGCTGTACCTCACTCTCTCTCTCTCTCTCTCTCTCTCCCCCCGCTGTACCTCACTCTCTCTCTCTCCCCCCGCTGTACCTCACTCTCTCTCTCCCCCCGCTGTACCTCACTCTCTCTCTCTCTCTCTCACTCTCCCCCCGCTGTACCTCACTCTCTCTCTCTCTCTCTCTCCCCCCGCTGTACCTCACTCTCTCTCTCTCTCCCCCCGCTGTACCTCACTCTCTCTCTCTCTCTCTCCCCCCCCGCTGTACCTCACTCTCTCTCTCCCCCCGCTGTACCTCACTCTCTCTCTCCCTCTCTCTCTCTCTTCCCCCGCTGTACCTCACTCTCTCTCTCTCTCTCTCCCCCCGCTGTACCTCACTCTCTCTCTCTCTCTCTCCCCCCCGCTGTACCTCACTATCTCTCTCTCCCCCCCGCTGTACCTCACGATCTCTCTCTCCCCCCCGCTGTACCTCTCTCTCTCTCTCTCCCCCCGCTGTACCTGTACCTCTCTCTCTCTCTCCCCCCGCTGTACCTCACTCTCTCCCTCTCTCCCCCGCTGTACCTCACTCTCTCTCTCCCCCCGCTGTACCTCACTCTCTCTCTCTCTCTCACTCTCCCCCCGCTGAACCTCACTCTCTCTCTCTCTCTCCCCCCGCTGTACCTCACTCTCTCTCTCTCTCCCCCCGTTGTACCTCACTCTCTCTCTCCCCCCGCTGTACCTCACTCTCTCTCTCTCTCTCTCCCCCCCCCGCTGTACCTCACTCTCTCTCTCTCTCTCTCTCTCCCCCCGCTGTACCTCACTCTCTCTCTCTCTCTCTCCCCCCGCTGTACCTCTCTCTCTCTCCCCCCCGCTGCACCTCTCTCTCTCTCCCCCCGCTGTACCTCTCTCTCTCCCCCCGCTGTACCTCACTCTCTCTCTCCCCCCGCTGTACCTCACTCTCTCTCTCTCTCCCCCCGCTGTACCTCACTCTCTCTCTCTCTCCCCCCGCTGTACCTCACTCTCTCTCTCTCTCCCCCCGCTGTACCTCACTCTCTCTCTCTCTCCCCCCGCTGTACCTCACTCTCTCTCTCTCTCTCTCTCCCCCCGCTGTACCTCACTCTCACTCTCTCTCTCTCTCTCCCCCCGCTGTACCTCTCTCTCTCTCTCCCCCCCCGCTGTACCTCTCTCTCTCTCCCCCCGCTGTACCTCACTCACTCTCTCTCTCCCCCCGCTGTACCTCACTCTCTCTCTCTCCCCCCACTGTACCTGTACCTCTCTCTCACTCTCTCTCTCCCCCCACTGTACCTGTACCTCTCTCTCTCTCTCTCTCTCCCCCCGCTGTACCTCACTCTCTCTCTCTCTCTCCCCCCGCTGTACCTCACTCTCTCTCTCTCTCTCTCTCCCCCCGCTGTACCTCTCTCTCTCTCTCTCTCCCCCCCCGCTGTACCTCTCTCTCTCTCCCCCCGCTGTACCTCTCTCTCTCTCTCTCTCTCCCCCCGCTGCACCTCACTCTCTCTCTCTCTCCCCCCGCTGTACCTCACTCTCTCTCTCTCTCTCTCTCTCCCCCGCTGTACCTCACTCTCTCTCTCTCTCTCTCTCCCCCCGCTGTACCTCACTCTCTCTCTCTCTCTCTCTCCCCCCGCTGTACCTCACTCTCTCTCTCTCTCTCTCTTCCCCCGCTGTACCTCACTCTGTCTCTCTCTCTCTCTCTCCCCCCGCTGTACCTCACTCTCTCTCTCTCTCTCTCTCCCCCCGCTGTACCTCACTCTCTCTCTCCCCCCGCTGTACCTCACTCTCTCTCTCTCTCCCCCCGCTGTACCTCACTCTCTCTCTCTCATCCCCCCCCCGCTGTACCTCACTCTCTCTCTCTTCCCCCGCTGTACCTCACTCTCTCTCTCTCTCTCCCCCCGCTGTACCTCACTCTCTCTCTCTCTCTCCCCCCCGCTGTACCTCACTATCTCTCTCTCCCCCCCGCTGTACCTCTCTCTCTCTCTCTCCCCCCGCTGCACCTGTACCTCTCTCTCTCTCTCCCCCCGCTGTACCTCACTCTCTCCCTCTCTCCCCCCGCTGTACCTCCCTCTCTCTCTCTCTCTCTCTCCCCCCGCTGTACATCTCTCTCTCTCCCCCCGCTGTACCTCTCTCTCTCTCCCCCCGCTGTACCGCTGTACCTCTCTCTCTCTCTCTCTCTCTCTCTCCCCCGCTGTACCTCACTCTCTCTCTCTCTCTCCCCCCGCTGTACCTCACTCTCTCTCTCTCTCTCTCTCTCCCCCCGCTGTACCTCACTCTCTCTCTCTCTCTCTCTCCCCCGCTGTACCTCACTCTCTCTCTCTCTCTCTCTCTCTCCCCCCGCTGTACCTCACTCTCTCTCTCTCTCCCCCCGCTGTACCTCACTCTCTCTCTCCCCCCGCTGTACCTCACTCTCTCTCTCCCCCGCTGCACCTCACTCTCTCTCTCCCCCCGCTGCACCTCACTCTCTCTCTCCCCCCGCTGTACCTCACTCTCTCTCTCTCTCCCCCCGCTGTACCTCACTCTCTCTCTCTCTCTCTCTTCC
>NW_027139496.1:137500-157500 GCF_035084215.1 Heptranchias perlo
TCACTCTCTCTCTCTCTCCCCCCGTTGTACCTCACTCTCTCTCTCCCCCCGCTGTACCTCACTCTCTCTCTCTCTCTCTCTCTCTCCCCCCCCCGCTGTACCTCACTCTCTCTCTCTCTCTCCCCCCCCGCTGTACCTCACTCTGTCTCTCTCCCCCCACTGTACCTCACTCTCTCTCTCTCTCTCTCTCTCTCCCCCCGCTGTACCTCACTCTCTCTCTCTCTCCCCCCGCTGTACACCTCTCTCTCTCTCTCCCCCCCCGCTGTACCTCTCTCTCTCTCCCCCCGCTGTACCTCTCTCTCTCTCCCCCGCTGTACCTCACTCTCTCTCTCCCCCCGCTGTACCTCACTCTCTCTCTCTCTCCCCCCGTTGTACCTCACTCTCTCTCTCCCCCCGCTGTACCTCACTCTCTCTCTCTCTCTCTCTCTCTCCCCCCCCCCGCTGTACCTCACTCTCTCTCTCTCTCTCCCCCCCCGCTGTACCTCACTCTGCCTCTCTCCCCCCACTGTACCTCACTCTCTCTCTCTCTCTCTCTCTCTCCCCCCGCTGTACCTCACTCTCTCTCTCTCTCTCCCCCCGCTGTACCTCACTCTCTCTCTCTCTCTCTCTCTCCCCCCGCTGTACCTCACTCTCTCTCTCTCTCTCTCCCCCCGCTGTACCTCACTCTCTCTCTCCCCCGCTGTACCTCACTCTCTCTCTCTCTCTCCCCCCGCTGTACCTCACTCTCTCTCTCTCTCTCCCCCCGCTGTACCTCACTCTCTCTCTCTCTCTCTCTCCCCCCCCCGCTGTACCTCACTCTCTCTCTCCCCCCGCTGTACCTCACTCTCTCTCTCTCTCTCTCTCCCCCCGCTGTACTCACTCTCTCTCTCCCCCCCGCTGTACCTCACTATCTCTCTCTCCCCCCCGCTGTACCTCTCTCTCTCTCTCTCTCCCCCCGCTGTACCTCACTCTCTCTCTCTCTCTCCCCCCGCTGTACCTCACTCTCTCTCTCTCTCTCTCCCCCCGCTGTACCTCACTCTCTCTCTCTCTCTCTCTCCCCCCGCTGTACCTCACTCTCTCTCTCTCCCCCCGCTGTACCTCACTCTCTCTCTCTCCCCCCGCTGTACCTCACTCTCTCTCTCTCCCCCCGCTGTACCTCACTCTCTCTCTCTCCCCCCGCTGTACCTCACTCTCTCTCTCTCCCCCCGCTGTACCTCACTCTCTCTCTCCCCCCGCTGTACCTCACTCTCTCTCTCTCTCCCCCGCTGTACCTCACTCTCTCTCTCTCTCTCTCTCCCCCCGCTGTACCTCTCTCTCTCTCTCTCTCTCTCTCTCCCCCCCCGCTGTACCTCACTCTCTCTCTCTCTCTCTCTCTCCCCCGCTGTACCTCACTCTCTCTCTCTCTCCCCCGCTGTACCTCACTCTCTCTCTCTCTCTCTCTCTCCCCCCGCTGTACCTCACTCTCTCTCTCTCTCTCTCCCCGCTGTACCACACTCTCTCTCTCTCTCCCCCGATGGACATCTCTCTCTCTCTCTCTCTCTCTCTCCCCGCTGTACATCTCTCTCTCTCCCTCCCTCTCTCCCCGCTTGTACCTCTCTCTCTCTATCTCTCTCCCCCCCCCGCCCCTGTACCTCACACTCTCTCTCTCTCTCTCCCCCCCCTGTACCTCACTCTCTCTCTCTCTCTCTCTCTCCCCCCCTGCACCTCACTCTCTCTCTCCCTCCCTCTCTCCACGCTTGTACCTCTCTCTCTCTATCTATCTCTCTCCCCCCCCCGCCCCTGTACTCACTCTCTCTGTCTCTCTCTCTCTCTCTCTCCCCCCGCTGTACCTCACTCTCTCTCTGTCTCTCTCTCTCTCTCCCCCCGCTGTTCCTCACTCTCTCTCTCTCTCTCTCTCTCTCCCCGCTGTACCTCACTCTCTCTCTCCCCCCGATGGACATCTCTCTCTCTCTCTCTCTACGCTGTACCTCACTCTCTCTCTCCCCCCGCTGTACCTCACTCTCTCTCTCCCCCCGCTGTACCTCACTCTCTCTCTCTCTCTCTCCCCCCGCTGTAACTCACTCTCTCTCTCTCTCTCTCTCTCTCCCCCCGCTGTACCTCCCTCCCTCTCTCCCCGCTTGTACCTCTCTCTCTCTATCTCCCTCCCCCCCCGCCCCTGTACCTCACACTCTCTCTGTCTCTCTCTCTCTCTCTCCCCCCGCTGTACCTCACTCTCTCTCTGTCTCTCTCTCTCTCTCCCCCCCCGCTGTCCCTCACTCTCTCTCTGTCTCTCTCTCTCTCTCTCCCCGCTGTACCTCACTCTCTCTCTCTCTCTCCCCCCGATGGACATCTCTCTCTCTCTCTCTCTCTCTCCACGCTGTACCTCACTCTCTCTATCTCCCCCCGCTGTACCTCACTCTCTCTCCCCCCGCTGTACCTCACTCTCTCTCTCTCTCTCTCTCCCCTGCACCTCACTCTCTCTCTCCCTCCCTCTCTCCCCGCTTGTACCTCTCTCTCTCTATCTCTCTCCCCCCCCCGCCCCTGTACCTCACACTCTCTCTGTCTCTCTCTCTCTCTCCCCCCGCTGTACCTCACTCTCTCTCTGTCTCTCTCTCTCTCTCCCCCCGCTGTACCTCACTCTCTCTCTGTCTCTCTCTCTCTCTCCCCCCGCTGTTCCTCACTCTCTCTCTCTCTCTTTCTCTCTCCCCGCTGTACCTCACTCTCTCTCTCTCTCTCCCCCGATGGACATCTCTCTCTCTCTCTCTCCCTCTCCACGCTGCACCTCACTCTCTCTATCTCCCCCGCTGTACCTCACTCTCTCTCTCCCCCCGCTGTACCTCACTCTCTCTCTCCCCCCGCTGTACCTCACTCTCTCTCTCCCCCCGCTGTACCTCACTCTCTCTCTCTCTCTCTCTCCCCCCGCTGTACCTCTCTCTCTCTCTCTCTCTCTCCCCCCGCTGGACCTCACTCTCTCTCTCCCCCCGCTGTACCTCACTCTCTCTCTCCCCCCGCTGTACCTCACTCTCTCTCTCTCTCTATCTCCCCCCGCTGTACCTCACTCTCTCTCTCCCCCCGCTGTACCTCACTCTCTCTCTCCCCCGCTGTACCTCACTCTCTCTCTCCCCCCGCTGTACCTCACTCTCTCTCTCTCTCTCTCCCCCCACTGTACCTCTCTCTCTCTCTCTCTCTCTCCCCCCGCTGGACCTCACTCTCTCAATAACTCCCGCTGTACCTCACTCTCTCTCTCCCCCCGCTGTACCTCACTCTCTCTCTCTCTCTCCCCCCGCTGTACCTCACTCTCTCTCTCTCTCTCCCCCCGCTGTACCTCACTCTCTCTCTCTCTCTCCCCCCGCTGTACCTCACTCTCTCTCTCTCTCTCCCCCCCCGCTGTACCTCACTCTCTCTCTCTCTCCCCCCGTTGTACCTCACTCTCTCTCTCCCCCCGCTGTACCTCACTCTCTCTCTCTCTCTCTTCCCCCCCCCGCTGTACCTCACTCTCTCTCTCTCTCTCCCCCCCCCGCTGTACCTCACTCTGTCTCTCTCCCCCCACTGTACCTGTACCTCTCTCTCTCTCTCTCTCTCTCCCCCCGCTGTACCTCACTCTCTCTCTCTCTCTCTCTCTCCCCCCGCTGTACCTCACTCTCTCTCTCCCCCCGCTGTACCTCTCTCTCTCTCTCTCTCCCCCCCCGCTGTACCTCTCTCTCTCTCTCCCCCCCCGCTGTACCTCTCTCTCTCTCCCCCGCTGTACCTCTCTCTCTCTCTCCCCCCGCTGTACCTCACTCTCTCTCTCTCTCCCCGCTGTACCTCACACTCTCTCTCTCTCCCCCCGCTGTACCTCACACTCTCTCTCTCTCCCCCCGCTGTACCTCACTCTCTCTCTCTCTCCCCCCGCTGTACCTCACTCTCTCTCTCTCTCTCTCTCCCCCCGCTGTACCTCACTCTCTCTCTCTCTCTCTCTCTCCCCCCGCTGTACCTCACTCTCTCTCTCTCTCTCTCTCTCCCCCCGCTGTACCTCACTCTCTCTCTCTCTCTCTCTCTCCCCCCGCTGTACCTCACTCTCTCTCTCTCTCTCCCCCCGCTGTACCTCACTCTCTCTCTCTCTCTCTCTCTCTATCCACCCGCTGTACCTCACTCTCTCTCTCCCCCCGCTGTACCTCACTCTCTCTCTCTCTCCCCCCCGCTGTACCTCACTATCTCTCTCTCCCCCCCGCTGTACCTCTCTCTCTCTCTCTCTCTCTCTCCCCCGCTGTACCTGTACCTCTCTCTCTCTCTCTCTCACTCCCCCCGCTGTACCTCACTCTCTCCCTCTCTCCCCCGCTGTACCTCCCTCTCTCTCTCTCTCTCTCCCCCCGCTGTACCTCCCTCTCTCTCTCTCTCTCTCCCCCCGCTGTACATCTCTCTCTCTCCCCCCGCTGTACCTCTCTCTCTCTCCCCCCGCTGTACCTCACTCTCTCTCTCTCTCTCTCTCCCCCCGCTGTACCTCACTCTTTCTCTCTCCCCCCGCTGTACCTCACTCTCTCTCTCCCCCCGCTGTACCTCACTCTCTCTCTCTCCCCCCGCTGTACCTCACTCTCTCTCTCTCTCTCTCTCTCCCCCCGCTGTACCTCACTCTCTCTCTCTCTCTCCCCCCGCTGTACCTCACTCTCTCTCTCTCTCCCCCCGCTGTACCTCACTCTCTCTCTCTCTCTCTCTCTCTCTCCCCCCGCTGTACCTCACTCTCTCTCTCTCTCTCTCCCCGCTGTACCACACTCTCTCTCTCTCTCTCTCTCTCTCCCCCGATGGACATCTCTCTCTCTCTCTCTCTCCCCGCTGTACATCTCTCTCTCTCTCCCTCCCTCTCTCCCCGCTTGTACCTCTCTCTCTCTATCTCTCTCCCCCGCTGTACCTCACTCTTTCTCTCTCCCCCCGCTGTACCTCACTCTCTCTCTCCCCCCGCTGTACCTCACTCTCTCTCTCTCCCCCCGCTGTACCTCACTCTCTCTCTCTCTCTCTCTCTCTCCCCCCGCTGTACCTCACTCTCTCTCTCTCTCTCCCCCCCTGTACCTCACTCTCTCTCTCTCTCTCTCCCCCCCCTGTACCTCACTCTCTCTCTCTCTCTCTCTCCCCCCCTGCACCTCACTCTCTCTCTCCCTCCCTCTCTCCACGCTTGTACCTCTCTCTCTCTATCTCTCTCCCCCCCCCGCCCCTGTACCTCACTCTCTCTCTGTCTCTCTCTCTCTCTCCCCCCGCTGTACCTCACTCTCTCTCTGTCTCTCTCTCTCTCTCCCCCCGCTGTTCCTCACTCTCTCTCTCTCTCTCTCTCTCCCCGCTGTACCTCACTCTCTCTCTCCCCCCGATGGACATCTCTCTCTCTCTCTCTCTCCACGCTGTACCTCACTCTCTCTCTCCCCCCGCTGTACCTCACTCTCTCTCTCCCCCCGCTGTACCTCACTCTCTCTCTCTCTCTCTCCCCCCGCTGTAACTCACTCTCTCTCTCTCTCTCTCTCTCTCCCCCCGCTGCACCTCCCTCCCTCTCTCCCCGCTTGTACCTCTCTCTCTCTATCTCCCTCCCCCCCCCGCCCCTGTACCTCACACTCTCTCTGTCTCTCTCTCTCTCTCTCCCCCCGCTGTACCTCACTCTCTCTCTGTCTCTCTCTCTCTCTCCCCCGCTGTTCCTCACTCTCTCTCTCTCCCCGCTGTACCTCACTCTCTCTCTCTCTCTCCCCCCGATGGACATCTCTCTCTCTCTCTCTCTCTCTCTCCACGCTGTACCTCACTCTCTCTATCTCCCCCCGCTGTACCTCACTCTCTCTCTCCCCCCGCTGTACCTCACTCTCTCTCTCTCTCCCCCCGCTGTACCTCTCTCTCTCTCTCTCTCTCTCCCCCCGCTGGACCTCACTCTCTCAATAACTCCCGCTGTACCTCACTCTCTCTCTCCCCCCGCTGTACCTCACTCTCTCTCTCTCTCTCCCCCGCTGTACCTCACTCTCTCTCTCTCTCTCCCCCCGCTGTACCTCACTCTCTCTCTCTCTCCCCCCGTTGTACCTCACTCTCTCTCTCCCCCCGCTGTACCTCACTCTCTCTCTCTCTCTCTCCCCCCCCCGCTGTACCTCACTCTCTCTCTCTCTCTCTCTCCCCCCCCCGCTGTACCTCACTCTCTCTCTCTCTCTCTCTCCCCCCCCCGCTGTACCTCACTCTGTCTCTCTCCCCCCACTGTACCTGTACCTCTCTCTCTCTCTCTCTCTCTCTCCCCCGCTGTACCTCACTCTCTCTCTCTCTCTCTCTCTCTCTCCCCCCGCTGTACCTCACTCTCTCTCTCTCTCTCTCTCCCCCCGCTGTACCTCTCTCTCTCTCTCTCTCCCCCCCCGCTTTACCTCTCTCTCTCTCCCCCCGCTGTACCTCTCTCTCTCTCTCCCCCCGCTGTACCTCACTCTCTCTCTCTCTCCCCGCTGTACCTCACACTCTCTCTCTCTCCCCCCGCTGTACCTCACTCTCTCTCTCTCTCCCCCCGCTGTACCTCACTCTCTCTCTCTCTCTCTCTCTCCCCCGCTGTACCTCACTCTCTCTCTCTCTCTCTCTCTATCCACCCGCTGTACCTCACTCTCTCTCTCCCCCCGCTGTACCTCACTCTCTCTCTCTCTCCCCCCGCTGTACCTCACTCTCTCTCTCTCCCCCCCGCTGTACCTCACTATCTCTCTCTCCCCCCGCTGTACCTGTACCTCTCTCTCTCTCTCTCACTCCCCCCGCTGTACCTCACTCTCTCCCTCTCTCCCCCCGCTGTACCTCCCTCTCTCTCTCTCTCTCTCCCCCCGCTGTACCTCCCTCTCTCTCTCTCTCTCTCCCCCCGCTGTACATCTCTCTCTCTCCCCCCGCTGTACCTCTCTCTCTCTCCCCCGCTGTACCTCTCTCTCTCTCCCCCCGCTGTACCTCACTCTCTCTCTCTCTCTCTCCCCCCGCTGCACCTCACACTCTCTCTCTCTCTCTCTCCCCCCCGCTGTACCTCACTCTCTCTCGCTCTCTCTCTCTCCCCCCGCTGTACCTCACTCTCTCTCTCTCTCTCTCTCCCCCCGCTGTACCTCACTTTCTCTCTCTCTCTCTCTCCCTCCCCCCGCTGTACCTCACTCTCTCTCTCTCTCTCTCTCTCCCCCCGCTGTACCTCACTCTCTCTCTCTCTCTCTCTCTCCCCCCGCTGGACCTCACTCTCTCTCTCTCTCCCCCCGCTGTACCTCACTCTCTCTCTCCCCCCGCTGTACCTCACTCTCTCTCTCTCTCTCTCTCTCTCTCCCCCCGCTGTACCTCACTCTCTCTCTCTCTCTCTCTCTCCCCCCGCTGTACCTCACTCTCTCTCTCTCCCCCCGCTGTACCTCACTCTCTCTCTCTCCCCCCGCTGTACCTCACTCTCTCTCTCTCCCCCCGCTGTACCTCACTCTCTCTCTCTCTCTCTCTCCCCCCGCTGTACCTCACTCTCTCTCTCTCTCTCTCTCCCCCCGCTGTCCCTCTCTCTCTCTCCCCCCGCTGTACCTCACTCTCTCTCTCCCCCCGCTGTACCTCACTCTCTCTCTCTCTCCCCGCTGTACCTCACTCTCTCTCTCTCCCCCCGCTGTACCTCACTCTCTCTCTCTCTCCCCCCGCTGTACCTCACTCTCTCTCTCTCTCTCTCTCTCTCTCCCCCCGCTGTACCTCACTCTCTCTCTCTCTCTCTCCCCGCTGTACCACACTCTCTCTCTCTCTCTCTCTCTCTCTCCCCCCGATGGACATCTCTCTCTCTCTCTCTCTCCCCGCTGTACATCTCTCTCTCTCTCCCTCCCTCTCTCCCCGCTTGTACCTCTCTCTCTCTCTCTCTCTCCCCCCGCTGTACCTCACTCTTTCTCTCTCCCCCCGCTGTACCTCACTCTCTCTCTCCCCCCGCTGTACCTCACTCTCTCTCTCTCCCCCCGCTGTACCTCACTCTCTCTCTCTCTCTCTCTCTCCCCCCGCTGTACCTCACTCTCTCTCTCTCTCTCCCCCCCCTGTACCTCACTCTCTCTCTCTCTCTCTCCCCCCCCTGTACCTCACTCTCTCTCTCTCTCTCTCTCCCCCCCTGCACCTCACTCTCTCTCTCCCTCCCTCTCTCCACGCTTGTACCTCTCTCTCTCTATCTCTCTCCCCCCCCCGCCCCTGTACCTCACTCTCTCTCTGTCTCTCTCTCTCTCTCCCCCCGCTGTACCTCACTCTCTCTCTGTCTCTCTCTCTCTCTCCCCCCGCTGTTCCTCACTCTCTCTCTCTCTCTCTCTCTCCCCGCTGTACCTCACTCTCTCTCTCCCCCCGATGGACATCTCTCTCTCTCTCTCTCTCCACGCTGTACCTCACTCTCTCTCTCCCCCCGCTGTACCTCACTCTCTCTCTCCCCCCGCTGTACCTCACTCTCTCTCTCTCTCTCTCTCCCCCCGCTGTAACTCACTCTCTCTCTCTCTCTCTCTCTCTCCCCCGCTGCACCTCCCTCCCTCTCTCCCCGCTTGTACCTCTCTCTCTCTATCTCCCTCCCCCCCCCGCCCCTGTACCTCACACTCTCTCTGTCTCTCTCTCTCTCTCTCCCCCCGCTGTACCTCACTCTCTCTCTGTCTCTCTCTCTCTCTCCCCCCGCTGTTCCTCACTCTCTCTCTCTCTCTCTCTCTCCCCGCTGTACCTCACTCTCTCTCTCTCTCTCCCCCCGATGGACATCTCTCTCTCTCTCTCTCTCTCTCTCTCCACGCTGTACCTCACTCTCTCTATCTCCCCCCGCTGTACCTCACTCTCTCTCTCCCCCCGCTGTACCTCACTCTCTCTCTCTCTCCCCCCGCTGTACCTCTCTCTCTCTCTCTCTCTCTCCCCCCGCTGGACCTCACTCTCTCAATAACTCCCGCTGTACCTCACTCTCTCTCTCCCCCCGCTGTACCTCACTCTCTCTCTCTCTCTCCCCCCGCTGTACCTCACTCTCTCTCTCTCTCTCCCCCCGCTGTACCTCACTCTCTCTCTCTCTCCCCCCGTTGTACCTCACTCTCTCTCTCCCCCCGCTGTACCTCACTCTCTCTCTCTCTCTCTCCCCCCCCCGCTGTACCTCACTCTCTCTCTCTCTCTCTCTCCCCCCCCCCGCTGTACCTCACTCTCTCTCTCTCTCTCTCTCCCCCCCCCGCTGTACCTCACTCTGTCTCTCTCCCCCCACTGTACCTGTACCTCTCTCTCTCTCTCTCTCTCCCCCCGCTGTACCTCACTCTCTCTCTCTCTCTCTCCCCCCGCTGTACCTCTCTCTCTCTCCCCCCGCTGTACCTCACTCTCTCTCTCCCCCCGCTGTACCTCACTCTCTCTCTCTCTCCCCGCTGTACCTCACACTCTCTCTCTCTCCCCCCGCTGTACCTCACTCTCTCTCTCTCTCCCCCCGCTGTACCTCACTCTCTCTCTCTCTCTCTCTCTCCCCCCGCTGTACCTCACTCTCTCTCTCTCTCTCTCTCTATCCACCCGCTGTACCTCACTCTCTCTCTCCCCCCGCTGTACCTCACTCTCTCTCTCTCTCCCCCCGCTGTACCTCACTCTCTCTCTCTCTCTCCCCCCCCCGCTGTACCTCACTCTCTCTCTCTCCCCCCCGCTGTACCTCACTATCTCTCTCTCCCCCCGCTGTACCTGTACCTCTCTCTCTCTCTCTCACTCCCCCCGCTGTACCTCACTCTCTCCCTCTCTCCCCCCGCTGTACCTCCCTCTCTCTCTCTCTCTCTCCCCCCGCTGTACCTCCCTCTCTCTCTCTCTCTCTCCCCCCGCTGTACATCTCTCTCTCTCCCCCCGCTGTACCTCTCTCTCTCTCCCCCGCTGTACCTCTCTCTCTCTCCCCCCGCTGTACCTCTCTCTCTCTCCCCCCGCTGTACCTCTCTCTCTCTCCCCCCGCTGTACCTCACTCTCTCTCTCTCTCTCTCCCCCCGCTGCACCTCACACTCTCTCTCTCTCTCTCTCCCCCCGCTGTACCTCACTCTCTCTCGCTCTCTCTCTCTCCCCCGCTGTACCTCACTCTCTCTCTCTCTCTCTCTCCCCCCCCGCTGTACCTCACTTTCTCTCTCTCTCTCTCTCTCCCTCCCCCCGCTGTACCTCACTCTCTCTCTCTCTCTCTCTCTCTCCCCCCGCTGTACCTCACTCTCTCTCTCTCTCTCTCTCTCCCCCCGCTGGACCTCACTCTCTCTCTCTCTCCCCCCGCTGTACCTCACTCTCTCTCTCCCCCCGCTGTACCTCACTCTCTCTCTCTCTCTCTCTCTCCCCCCGCTGTACCTCACTCTCTCTCTCTCTCTCTCTCTCCCCCCGCTGTACCTCACTCTCTCTCTCTCCCCCCGCTGTACCTCACTCTCTCTCTCTCCCCCCGCTGTACCTCACTCTCTCTCTCTCCCCCCGCTGTACCTCACTCTCTCTCTCTCTCCCCCCGCTGTACCTCACTCTCTCTCTCTCTCTCTCCCCCCGCTGTACCTCACTCTCTCTCTCTCTCTCTCCCCCCGCTGTACCTCACTCTCTCTCTCTCTCTCTCCCCCCGCTGTACCTCACTCTCTCTCTCTCTCTCTCTCCCCGCTGTACCTCACTCTCTCTCTCTCTCCCCGCTGTACCTCACTCTCTCTCTCTCTCTCTCCCCGCTGTACCTCACTCTCTCTCTCTCTCTCTCTCTCCCCGCTGTACCTCACTCTCTCTCTGTCTCTCTCTCTCCCCCCGCTGTTCCTCACTCTCTCTCTCTCTCTCCCCGCTGTACCTCACTCTCTCTCTCTCTCTCTCTCTCCCCCCGATGGACATCTCTCTCTCTCTCTCTCTCCACGCTGTACCTCACTCTCTCTATCTCCCCCCGCTGTACCTCACTCTCTCTCTCCCCCCGCTGTACCTCACTCTCTCTCTCTCTCCCCCCGCTGTACCTCTCTCTCTCTCTCTCTCTCCCCCGCTGTACCTCACTCTCTCAATCCGTCCCGCTGTACCTCACTCTCTCTCTCCCCCCGCTGTACCTCACTCTCTCTCTCTCTCTCCCCCCGTGTACCTCACTCTCTCTCTCTCTCCCCCCGCTGTACCTCACTCTCTCTCTCTCTCCACGCTGTACCTCACTCTCTCTATCTCCCCCCGCTGTACCTCACTCTCTCTCTCCCCCCGCTGTACCTCACTCTCTCTCTCTCTCCCCCCGCTGTACCTCTCTCTCTCTCTCTCCCCCGCTGTACCTCACTCTCTCAATCCGTCCCGCTGTACCTCACTCTCTCTCTCTCTCCCCCCGCTGTACCCCTCTCTCTCTCTCTCCCCCGCTGTACCTCACTCTCTCAATCCGTCCCGCTGTACCTCACTCTCTCTCTCCCCCCGCTGTACCTCACTCTCTCTCTCTCTCTCCCCCCGCTGTACCTCACTCTCTCTCTCTCTCTCCCCCCGCTGTACCTCACTCTCTCTCTCTCTCCCCCCGCTGCACCTCACTCTCTCTCTCTCTCTCTCCCCCCGCTGTACCTCACTCTCTCTCTCCCCCCGCTGTACCTCACTCTCTCTCTCCCCCCGCTGTACCTCACTCTCTCTCTCTCTCTCTCCCCCCCCCGCTGTACCTCCCTCACTCTCTCTCTCTCTCTCCCCCCCCCCGCTGTACCTCACTCTCTCTCTCTCCCCCGCTGTACCTCTCTCTCTCTCTCTCTCTCTCCCCCCGCTGTACCTCTCTCTCTCTCCCCCCGCTGTACCTCTCTCTCTCTCCCCCCGCTGTACCTCACTCTCTCTCTCTCCCCCCACTGTACCTCACTCTCTCTCTCTCTCTCTCCCCCCGCTGTACCTCACTCTCTCTCTCTCTCTCTCTCTCCCCCGCTGTACCTCACTCTCTCTCTCTCTCTCTCTCTCCCCCCGCTGTACCTCACTCTCTCTCTCTCTCTCTCTCTCTCCCCCCGCTGTACCTCACTCTCTCTCTCTCTCTCTCTCTCCCCCCGCTGTACCTCACTCTCTCTCTCTCTCTCTCCCCCCGCTGTACCTCACTCTCTCTCTCTCTCTCTCTCTCCCCCCGCTGTACCTCACTCTCTCTCTCTCTCTCCCCCCGCTGTACCTCACTCTCTCTCTCTCCCGCCGCTGTCCCTCACTCTCTCTCTCTCTCTCTCTCTCCCCCCGCTGTACCTCACTCTCTCTCTCTCTCTCTCTCCCCCCGCTGTACCTCACTCTCTCTCTCTCCCCCGCTGTACCTCACTCTCTCTCTCTCCCCCCGCTGTACCTCACTCTCTCTCTCCCCCCGCTGTACCTCACTCTCTCTCTCCCCCCGCTGTACCTCACTCTCTCTCTCTCTCTCTCTCCCCCGCTGTACCTCACTCTCTCTCTCTCTCTCCCCCCGCTGTACCTCACTCTCTCTCTCTCTCTCCCCCCGCTGTACCTCTCTCTCTCTCTCTCTCTCTCCCCCCGCTGTACCTCACTCTCTCTCTCTCTCCCCCGCTGTACCTCACTCTCTCTCTCTCTCCCCCCGCTGTACCTCTCTCTCTCTCTCTCCCCCCGCTGTACCTCACTCTCTCTCTCTCTCCCCCCGCTGTACCTCACTCTCTCTCTCTCTCCCCCCGCTGTACCTCTCTCACTCTCTCTCTCTCTCCCCCCGCTGTACCTCACTCTCTCTCTCTCTCTCTCTCCCCCCGCTGTACCTCACTCTCTCTCTCTCTCCCCCCGCTGTACCTCACTCTCTCTCTCTCTCCCCCCGCTGTACCTCACTCTCTCTCTCTCTCTCTCCCCCCGCTGTACCTCTCTCTCTCTCTCTCTCTCTCTCTCCCCCCGCTGTACCTCACTCTCTCTCTCTCTCTCTCTCTCCCCCCGCTGTACCTCACTCTCTCTCTCTCTCTCTCTCTCCCCCCGCTGTACCTCACTCTCTCTCTCTCTCTCTCCCCCCGCTGTACCTCACTCTCTCTCTCTCTCTCTCCCCCCGCTGTACCTCACTCTCTCTCTCTCTCTCCCCCGCTGTACCTCACTCTCTCTCTCTCTCTCTCCCCCCGCTGTACCTCACTCTCTCTCTCTCTCTCCCCCGCTGTACCTCACTCTCTCTCTCTCTCTCTCCCCCCGCTGTACCTCACTCTCTCTCTCTCTCTCTCCCCCCGCTGTACCTCACTCTCTCTCTCTCTCTCTCTCTCCCCCCGCTGTACCTCACTCTCTCTCTCTCTCTCTCTCTCCCCCCGCTGTACCTCACTCTCTCTCTCTCTCTCTCCCCCCGCTGTACCTCACTCACTCTCTCTATCTCCCCCCGCTGTACCTCACTCTCTCTCTCCCTCCGCTGTACCTCACTCTCTCTCTCCCCCCGCTGTTCCTCACTCTCTCTCTCTCTCTCTCTCTCCCCGCTGTACCTCACTCTCTCTCTCCCCCCGATGGACATCTCTCTCTCTCTCTCTCTCTCCACGCTGTACCTCACTCTCTCTCTCCCCCCGCTGTACCTCACTCTCTCTCTCCCCCCGCTGTACCTCACTCTCTCTCTCTCTCTCTCCCCCGCTGTAACTCACTCTCTCTCTCTCTCTCTCCCCCCGCTGTACCTCACTCTCTCTCTGTCTCTCTCTCTCTCTCCCCCCGCTGTACCTCACTCTCTCTCTGTCTCTCTCTCTCTCTCCCCCCGCTGTTCCTCACTCTCTCTCTCTCTCTCCCCGCTGTACCTCACTCTCTCTCTCTCTCTCCCCCCGATGGACATCTCTCTCTCTCTCTCTCTCCACGCTGTACCTCACTCTCTCTATCTCCCCCCGCTGTACCTCACTCTCTCTCTCCCCCCGCTGTACCTCACTCTCTCTCTCCCCCCGCTGTACCTCACTCTCTCTCTCTCTCTCTCTCCCCCTGCACCTCACTCTCTCTCTCCCTCCCTCTCTCCCCGCTTGTACCTCTCTCTCTCTATCTCTCTCCCCCCCCAGCCCCTGTACCTCACACTCTCTCTGTCTCTCTCTCTCTCTCCCCCCGCTGTACCTCACTCTCTCTCTGTCTCTCTCTCTCTCTCCCCCCCCTGTTCCTCACTCTCTCTCTCTCTTTCTCTCTCCCCGCTGTACCTCACTCTCTCTCTCTCTCCCCCCGATGGACATCTCTCTCTCTCTCTCTCTCACGCTGTACCTCACTCTCTCTATCTCCCCCCGCTGTACCTCACTCTCTCTCTCCCCCCGCTGTACCTCACTCTCTCTCTCCCCCCGCTGTACCTCACTCTCTCTCTCTCTCTCTCTCCCCCGCTGTACCATCTCTCTCTCTCTCTCTCTCCCCCCGCTGTACCTCACTCTCTCTCGCTCTGTCTCTCTCCCCCCGCTGTACCTCACTCTCTCTCTCTCTCTCTCTCCCCCCGCTGTACCTCACTTTCTCTCTCTCTCTCTCTCCCTCCCCCGCTGTACCTCACTCTCTCTCTCTCTCTCTCTCTCTCCCCCCGCTGTACCTCACTCTCTCTCTCTCTCTCTCTCTCTCCCCCCGCTGGACCTCACTCTCTCTCTCTCTCCCCCCGCTGTACCTCACTCTCTCTCTCCCCCCGCTGTACCTCACTCTCTCTCTCTCTCTCTCTCTCCCCCCGCTGTACCTCACTCTCTCTCTCTCTCTCTCTCCCCCCGCTGTACCTCACTCTCTCTCTCTCCCCCCGCTGTCCCTCACTCTCTCTCTCTCCCCCCGCTGTCCCTCACTCTCTCTCTCTCTCCCCCGCTGTACCTCACTCTCTCTCTCTCTCCCCCCGCTGTACCTCACTCTCTCTCTCTCTCTCTCTCCCCCCGCTGTACCTCACTCTCTCTCTCTCTCTCTCCCCCCGCTGTACCTCACTCTCTCTCTCTCTCTCTCCCCCCGCTGTACCTCACTCTCTCTCTCTCTCTCTCTCTCCCCGCTGTACCTCACTCTCTCTCTCTCTCCCCGCTGTACCTCACTCTCTCTCTCTCTCTCCCCGCTGTACCTCACTCTCTCTCTCTCTCTCTCTCTCTCCCCCCCCGCTGTACCTCACTCTCTCTCTGTCTCTCTCTCTCCCCCCGCTGTTCCTCACTCTCTCTCTCTCTCTCCCCGCTGTACCTCACTCTCTCTCTCTCTCTCTCTCTCCCCCCGATGGACATCTCTCTCTCTCTCTCTCTCCACGCTGTACCTCACTCTCTCTATCTCCCCCCGCTGTACCTCACTCTCTCTCTCCCCCCGCTGTACCTCACTCTCTCTCTCTCTCCCCCCGCTGTACCTCTCTCTCTCTCTCTCTCTCTCCCCCCGCTGTACCTCACTCTCTCAATCCGTCCCGCTGTACCTCACTCTCTCTCTCCCCCCCGCTGTACCTCACTCTCTCTCTCTCTCTCCCCCCGCTGTACCTCACTCTCTCTCTCTCTCCCCCCGCTGTACCTCACTCTCTCTCTCTCTCTCTCTCCACGCTGTACCTCACTCTCTCTATCTCCCCCCGCTGTACCTCACTCTCTCTCTCCCCCCGCTGTACCTCACTCTCTCTCTCTCTCCCCCCCGCTGTACCTCTCTCTCTCTCTCTCTCTCTCTCCCCCCCGCTGTACCTCACTCTCTCAATCCGTCCCGCTGTACCTCACTCTCTCTCTCTCTCTCTCTCCCCCGCTGTACCTCTCTCTCTCTCTCTCTCTCTCCCCCCGCTGTACCTCACTCTCTCTCTCTCTCTCTCCCCCCGCTGTACCTCACTCTCTCTCTCTCTCTCTCCCCCCGCTGTACCTCACTCTCTCTCTCTCTCTCTCCCCCCGCTGTACCTCACTCTCTCTCTCCCCCCGCTGTACCTCACTCTCTCTCTCCCCCCGCTGTACCTCACTCTCTCTCTCTCTCTCTCCCCCCCCGCTGTACCTCACTCTCTCTCTCTCTCTCTCTCTCCCCCCCCCGCTGTACCTCACTCTCTCTCTCTCCCCCCGCTGTACCTCTCTCTCTCTCTCTCTCTCTCTCTCCCCCCGCTGTACCTCTCTCTCTCTCCCCCCGCTGTACCTCACTCTCTCTCTCTCCCCCCCACTGTACCTCACTCTCTCTCTCTCTCTCCCCCCGCTGTACCTCACTCTCTCTCTCTCTCTCTCTCTCTCCCCCCGCTGTACCTCACTCTCTCTCTCTCTCTCTCTCTCCCCCCCGCTGTACCTCACTCTCTCTCTCTCTCTCTCTCCCCCCGCTGTACCTCACTCTCTCTCTCTCTCTCTCTCCCCCCGCTGTACCTCACTCTCTCTCTCTCTCTCTCCCCCCGCTGTACCTCACTCTCTCTCTCTCTCTCTCCCCCCGCTGTACCTCACTCTCCCTCTCTCTCTCCCCCCGCTGTACCTCACTCTCTCTCTCTCCCGCCGCTGTACCTCACTCTCTCTCTCTCTCTCTCTCTCCCCCCGCTGTACCTCACTCTCTCTCTCTCTCTCTCTCCCCCCCGCTGTACCTCACTCTCTCTCTCCCCCCGCTGTACCTCACTCTCTCTCTCTCTCTCTCCCCCCGCTGTACCTCACACTCTCTCTCCCCCCGCTGTACCTCACTCTCTCTCTCTCTCTCTCTCCCCCGCTGTACCTCACTCTCTCTCTCTCTCTCCCCCCGCTGTACCTCACTCTCTCTCTCCCCCCGCTGTACCTCACTCTCTCTCTCTCTCTCTCTCCCCCCGCTGTACCTCACTCTCTCTCTCTCTCTCCCCCCGCTGTACCTCACTCTCTCTCTCTCTCCCCCCGCTGTACCTCTCTCTCTCTCTCTCCCCCCGCTGCACCTCACTCTCTCTCTCTCTCCCCCCGCTGTACCTCACTCTCTCTCTCTCTCCCCCCGCTGTACCTCTCTCACTCTCTCTCTCTCTCCCCCCGCTGTACCTCTCTCACTCTCTCTCTCTCTCCCCCCGCTGTACCTCACTCTCTCTCTCTCTCCCCCCGCTGTACCTCACTCTCTCTCTCTCTCCCCCCGCTGTACCTCACTCTCTCTCTCTCTCCCCCCGCTGTACCTCACTCTCTCTCTCTCTCCCCCCGCTGTACCTCTCTCTCTCTCTCTCTCTCTCCCCCCGCTGTACCTCACTCTCTCTCTCTCTCTCTCTCTCTCCCCCCGCTGTACCTCACTCTCTCTCTCTCTCTCTCCCCCCCGCTGTACCTCACTCTCTCTCTCTCTCTCTCTCTCTCTCCCCCGCTGTACCTCACTCTCTCTCTCTCTCTCTCTCTCTCCCCCCGCTGTACCTCACTCTCTCTCTCTCTCTCTCTCCCCCCGCTGTACCTCACTCTCTCTCTCTCTCTCCCCCCGCTGTACCTCAGTCTCTCTCTCTCTCTCTCCCCCCGCTGTACCTCACTCTCTCTCTCTCTCTCTCCCCCCGCTGTACCTCACTCTCTCTCTCTCTCTCTCTCTCTCCCCCCGCTGTACCTCACTCTCTCTCTCTCTCTCTCTCTCCCCCCGCTGTACCTCACTCTCTCTCTCTCTCTCTCCCCCCGCTGTACCTCACTCACTCTCTCTATCTCCCCCCGCTGTACCTCACTCTCTCTCTCCCTCCGCTGTACCTCACTCTCTCTCTCCCCCCGCTGTTCCTCACTCTCTCTCTCTCTCTCTCTCTCCCCGCTGTACCTCACTCTCTCTCTCCCCCCCGATGGACATCTCTCTCTCTCTCTCTCTCCACGCTGTACCTCACTCTCTCTCTCCCCCCGCTGTACCTCACTCTCTCTCTCCCCCCGCTGTACCTCACTCTCTCTCTCTCTCTCTCCCCCCGCTGTAACTCACTCTCTCTCTCTCTCTCTCTCTCTCCCCCCGCTGTACCTCCCTCCCTCTCTCCCCGCTTGTACCTCTCTCTCTCTATCTCCCTCCCCCCCCCGCCCCTGTACCTCACACTCTCTCTGTCTCTCTCTCTCTCTCTCCCCCCGCTGTACCTCACTCTCTCTCTGTCTCTCTCTCTCTCTCCCCCCGCTGTACCTCACTCTCTCTCTGTCTCTCTCTCTCTCTCCCCCCGCTGTTCCTCACTCTCTCTCTCTCTCTCTCTCTCTCTCCCCGCTGTACCTCACTCTCTCTCTCTCCCCCCGATGGACATCTCTCTCTCTCTCTCTCTCTCTCTCCACGCTGTACCTCACTCTCTCTATCTCCCCCCGCTGTACCTCACTCTCTCTCTCCCCCCGCTGTACCTCACTCTCTCTCCCCCGCTGTACCTCACTCTCTCTCTCTCTCTCTCTCTCCCCCTGCACCTCACTCTCTCTCTCCCTCCCTCTCTCCCCGCTTGTACCTCTCTCTCTCTATCTCTCTCCCCCCCCCGCCCCTGTACCTCACACTCTCTCTGTCTCTCTCTCTCTCTCCCCCCGCTGTACCTCACTCTCTCTCTGTCTCTCTCTCTCTCTCCCCCCGCTGTTCCTCACTCTCTCTCTCTCTCTTTCTCTCTCCCCGCTGTACCTCACTCTCTCTCTCTCTCCCCCCGATGGACATCTCTCTCTCTCTCTCTCTCTCTCTCCACGCTGTACCTCACTCTCTCTATCTCCCCCCGCTGTACCTCACTCTCTCTCTCCCCCCGCTGTACCTCACTCTCTCTCTCCCCCCGCTGTACCTCACTCTCTCTCTCTCTCTCTCTCCCCCCGCTGTACCTCTCTCTCTCTCTCTCTCCCCCCGCTGGACCTCACTCTCTCAATAACTCCCGCTGTACCTCACTCTCTCTCTCCCCCCGCTGCACCTCACTCTCTCTCTCTCTCTCCCCCCGCTGTACCTCACTCTCTCTCTCTCTCTCCCCCCCGCTGTACCTCACTCTCTCTCTCTCTCCCCCCGTTGTACCTCACTCTCTCTCTCCCCCCGCTGTACCTCACTCTCTCTCTCTCTCTCTCTCTCCCCCCCCCGCTGTACCTCACTCTCTCTCTCTCTCTCCCCCCCGCTGTACCTCACTCTGTCTCTCTCCCCCCACTGTACCTGTACCTCTCTCTCTCTCCCCCCGCTGTACCTCACTCTCTCTCTCTCTCTCTCTCTCTCCCCCCGCTGTACCTCACTCTCTCTCTCTCTCTCTCTCTCCCCCCGCTGTACCTCACTCTCTCTCTCTCTCTCTCTCTCTCTCCCCCCGCTGTACCTCACTCTCTCTCTCTCTCTCCCCCCGCTGTACCTCACTCTCTCTCTCTCTCTCTCCCCCCGCTGTACCTCACTCTCTCTCTCTCTCTCTCTCTCTCTCTCTCCCCCCGCTGTACCTCACTCTCTCTCTCTCTCTCCCCCCGCTGTACCTCACTCTCTCTCTCTCTCTCTCTCCCCCCGCTGTACCTCACTCTCTCTCTCTCTCTCTCTCCCCCCGCTGTACCTCACTCTCTCTCTCTCTCTCTCTCCCCCCGCTGTACCTCACTCTCTCTCTCTCTCTCTCTCTCTCCCCCCGCTGTACCTCACTCTCTCTCTCTCTCTCTCCCCCCGCTGTACCTCACTCACTCTCTCTATCTCCCCCCGCTGTACCTCACTCTCTCTCTCTCTCCCTCCGCTGTACCTCACTCTCTCTCTCCCCCCGCTGTTCCTCACTCTCTCTCTCTCTCTCTCTCTCTCCCCGCTGTACCTCACTCTCTCTCTCCCCCCGATGGACATCTCTCTCTCTCTCTCTCTCTCTCCACGCTGTACCTCACTCTCTCTCTCCCCCCGCTGTACCTCACTCTCTCTCTCCCCCCGCTGTACCTCACTCTCTCTCTCTCTCTCTCTCCCCCCGCTGTAACTCACTCTCTCTCTCTCTCTCTCTCTCTCCCCCCGCTGTACCTCCCTCCCTCTCTCCCCGCTTGTACCTCTCTCTCTCTATCTCCCTCCCCCCCCCGCCCCTGTACCTCACACTCTCTCTGTCTCTCTCTCTCTCTCTCTCCCCCCGCTGTACCTCACTCTCTCTCTGTCTCTCTCTCTCTCTCCCCCCGCTGTACCTCACTCTCTCTCTGTCTCTCTCTCTCTCTCCCCCCGCTGTTCCTCACTCTCTCTCTCTCTCTCTCTCTCTCCCCGCTGTACCTCACTCTCTCTCTCTCTCTCCCCCCGATGGACATCTCTCTCTCTCTCTCTCTCTCTCTCCACGCTGTACCTCACTCTCTCTATCTCCCCCCGCTGTACCTCACTCTCTCTCTCCCCCCGCTGTACCTCACTCTCTCTCTCCCCCCGCTGTACCTCACTCTCTCTCTCTCTCTCTCTCCCCCTGCACCTCACTCTCTCTCTCCCTCCCTCTCTCTCTCCCCGCTTGTACCTCTCTCTCTCTATCTCTCCCCCCCCCCCGC
>NW_027139496.1:165000-175679 GCF_035084215.1 Heptranchias perlo
CTCTCTCTCATCCCCCCGATGACATCTCTCTCTCTCTCTCTCTCCACGCTGTACCTCACTCTCTCTCTCCCCCCGCTGTACCTCACTCTCTCTCTCCCCCCGCTGTACCTCACTCTCTCTCTCTCTCTCTCCCCCCGCTGTAACTCACTCTCTCTCTCTCTCTCTCTCTCTCTCCCCCCGCTTACCTCCCTCCCTCTCTCCCCGCTTGTACCTCTCTCTCTCTATCTCCCTCCCCCCCCCGCCCCTGTACCTCACACTCTCTCTGTCTCTCTCTCTCTCTCTCTCTCTCCCCCCGCTGTACCTCACTCTCTCTCTGTCTCTCTCTCTCTCTCCCCCCGCTGTACCTCACTCTCTCTCTGTCTCTCTCTCTCTCTCCCCCCCGCTGTTCCTCACTCTCTCTCTCTCTCTCTCTCTCTCCCCGCTGTACCTCACTCTCTCTCTCTCTCTCCCCCACGATGGACATCTCTCTCTCTCTCTCTCTCTCTCTCCACGCTGTACCTCACTCTCTCTATCTCCCCCGCTGTACCTCACTCTCTCTCTCCCCCCGCTGTACCTCACTCTCTCTCTCCCCCGCTGTACCTCACTCTCTCTCTCTCTCTCTCTCCCCCTGCACCTCACTCTCTCTCTCCCCTCCCTCTCTCCCCGCTTGTACCTCTCTCTCTCTATCTCTCTCCCCCCCCGCCCCTGTACCTCACACTCTCTCTGTCTCTCTCTCTCTCTCCCCCCGCTGTACCTCACTCTCTCTCTGTCTCTCTCTCTCTCTCCCCCCGCTGTACCTCACTCTCTCTCTCTCCCCCCGATGGACATCTCTCTCTCTCTCTCTCTCTCTCCACGCTGTACCTCACTCTCTCTATCTCCCCCCGCTGTACCTCACTCTCTCTCTCCCCCCGCTGTACCTCACTCTCTCTCTCCCCCGCTGTACCTCACTCTCTCTCTCTCTCTCTCTCCCCCCGCTGTACCTCTCTCTCTCTCTCTCTCTCTCCCCCCGCTGGACCTCACTCTCTCAATAACTCCCGCTGTACCTCACTCTCTCTCTCCCCCCGCTGTACCTCACTCTCTCTCTCTCTCTCTCTCTCTCCCCCCGCTGTACCTCACTCTCTCTCTCTCTCTCTCTCTCCCCCCGCTGTACCTCACTCTCTCTCTCTCTCCCCCCGCTGTACCTCACTCTCTCTCTCTCTCTCCCCCCGCTGTACCTCACTCTCTCTCTCTCTCCCCCCGTTGTACCTCACTCTCTCTCTCCCCCCGCTGTACCTCACTCTCTCTCTCTCTCTCTCTCCCGCCCCCGCTGTACCTCACTCTCTCTCTCTCTCTCCCCCCCCGCTGTACCTCACTCTGTCTCTCTCCCCCCACTGTACCTGTACCTCTCTCTCTCTCCCCCCCGCTGTACCTCACTCTCTCTCTCTCTCTCTCTCTCTCCCCCCGCTGTACCTCACTCTCTCTCTCTCTCTCTCTCCCCCGCTGTACCTCTCTCTCTCTCTCCCCCCCCGCTGTACCTCTCTCTCTCTCCCCCCGCTGTACCTCACTCTCTCTCTCTCTCTCTCTCCCCGCTGTACCTCACTCTCTCTCTCTCTCCCCCCGCTGTACCTCACTCTCTCTCTCTCTCTCCCCCCGCTGTACCTCACTCTCTCTCTCTCTCTCTCTCTCCCCCCGCTGTACCTCACTCTCTCTCTCTCTCTCTCTCTCCCCCCCGCTGTACCTCACTCTCTCTCTCTCTCTCTCTCCCCCCGCTGTACCTCACTCTCTCTCTCTCTCTCTCCCCCCCCGCTGTACCTCACTCTCTCTCTCTCATCTATCCACCCGCTGTACCTCACTCTCTCTCTCCCCCCGCTGTACCTCACTCTCTCTCTCTCTCCCCCCGCTGGACCTCACTCTCTCTCTCTCTCTCTCCCCCCCCCGCTGTACCTCACTCTCTCTCTCCCCCGCTGTACCTCACTCTCTCTCTCTCTCTCCCCCCCGCTGTACCTCACTCTCTCTCTCTCCCCCCCGCTGTACCTCACTATCTCTCTCTCCCCCCCGCTGTACCTCTCTCTCTCTCTCTCTCTCCCCCCGCTGTACCTGTACCTCTCTCTCTCTCTCTCACTCCCCCCGCTGTACCTCACTCTCTCCCTCTCTCCCCCCGCTGTACCTCCCTCTCTCTCTCTCTCTCTCTCTCTCCCCCCGCTGTCCCTCCCTCTCTCTCTCTCTCTCTCCCCCCGCTGTACATCTCTCTCTCTCCCCCCGCTGTACCTCACTCTCTCTCTCTCTCTCTCTCTCTCTCCCCCCGCTGCACCTCACACTCTCTCTCTCTCTCTCTCTCTCTCCCCCCGCTGTACCTCACTCTCTCTCGCTCTCTCTCTCTCCCCCGCTGTACCTCACTCTCTCTCTCTCCCCCCGCTGTACCTCACTTTCTCTCTCTCTCTCTCTCCCCCCGCTGTACCTCACTCTCTCTCTCTCTCTCTCTCTCCCCCCGCTGTACCTCACTCTCTCTCCCCCCGCTGGACCTCACTCTCTCTCTCTCTCCCCCCACTGTACCTCACTCTCTCTCTCCCCCCGCTGTACCTCACTCTCTCTCTCTCTCTCTCCCCCCGCTGTACCTCACTCTCTCTCTCTCTCTCTCTCTCCCCCCGCTGTACCTCACTCTCTCTCTCACTCCCCCCCGCTGTACCTCACTCTCTCTCTCTCCCCCCCGCTGTACCTCACTCTCTCTCTCTCCCCCCCGCTGTACCCTCACTCTCTCTCTCTCTCCCCCCGCTGTACCTCACTCTCTCTCTCTCTCTCTCTCTCCCCCCGCTGTACCTCACTCTCTCTCTCTCTCTCTCCCCCCGCTGTACCTCACTCTCTCTCTCTCTCTCTCCCCGCTGTACCTCACTCTCTCTCTCTCTCTCTCTCTCTCCCCGCTGGACCTCACTCTCTCTCTCTCTCTCTCTCCCCGCTGTACCTCACTCTCTCTCTCTCTCTCCCCGCTGTACCTCACTCTCTCTCTCTCTCTCTCTCTCTCCCCGCTGTACCTCACTCTCTCTCTCTCTCTCTCTCTCCCCCTGTACCTCACTCTCTCTCTCTCTCTCTCTCTCCCCGCTGTACCTCACTCTCTCTCTGTCTCTCTCTCTCTCTCACCCCCCGCTGTTCCTCACTCTCTCTCTCTCTCTCCCCGCTGTACCTCACTCTCTCTCTCTCTCTCTCTCTCTCTCCCCGCTGTACCTCACTCTCTCTCTCTCTCTCTCTCTCTCCCCCCGATGGACATCTCTCTCTCTCTCTCTCTCCCACGCTGTACCTCACTCTCTCCATCTCCCCCGCTGTACCTCACTCTCTCTCTCCCCCCCGCTGTACCTCACTCTCTCTCTCCCCCCGCTGTACCTCACTCTCTCTCTCTCTCTCTCTCCCCCCGCTGTACCTCTCTCTCTCTCTCTCCCCCCGCTGTACCTCACTCTCTCTCTCTCCCCCCGCTGTACCTCACTCTCTCTCTCTCCCCCGCTGGACCTCACTCTCTCAATCCGTCCCGCTGTACCTCACTCTCTCTCTCTCTCTCCCCCGCTGTACCTCACTCTCTCTCTCTCTCTCCCCCCGCTGTACCTCACTCTCTCTCTCTCTCCCCCGCTGTACCTCACTCTCTCTCCCCCCGCTGTACCTCACTCTCTCTCTCTCTCTCTCCCCCCCGCTGTACCTCACTCTCTCTCTCCCCCCGCTGTACCTCACTCTCTCTCTCCCCCCGCTGTACCTCACTCTCTCTCTCTCTCTCTCTCCCCCCCCCGCTGTACCTCACTCTCTCTCTCTCTCTCTCTCTCCCCCCCCCGCTGTACCTCACTCTCTCTCTCTCCCCCCGCTGTACCTCTCTCTCTCTCTCTCTCTCCCCCGCTGTTACCTCTCTCTCTCTCTCCCCCCGCTGTACCTCACTCTCTCTCTCTCCCCCCCACTGTACCTCACTCTCTCTCTCTCTCTCCCCCCGCTGTACCCTCACTCTCTCTCTCTCTCTCTCCCCCCGCTGTACCTCACTCTCTCTCTCTCTCTCCCCCCGCTGCACCTCACTCTCTCTCTCTCTCTCTCCCCCCGCTGTACCTCACTCTCTCTCTCTCTCTCCCCCCGCTGTACCTCACTCTCTCTCTCCCGCCGCTGTACCTCACTCTCTCTCTCTCTCTCTCTCCCCCCGCTGTACCTCACTCTCTCTCTCTCTCTCCCCCCGCTGTACCTCACTCTCTCTCTCCCCCCGCTGTACCTCACTCTCTCTCTCTCTCTCTCTCTCCCCCCGCTGTACTCACTCTCCTCTCTCCCCCCGCTGTACCTCACTCTCTCTCTCTCTCTCTCTCCCCCGCTGTACCTCACTCTCTCTCTCTCTCTCCCCCCGCTGTACCTCACTCTCTCTCTCTCTCTCCCCCCCGCTGTACCTCACTCTCTCTCTCTCCCCCCGCTGTACCTCACTCTCTCTCTCTCTCTATCTCCCCCCGCTGTACCTCACTCTCTCTCTCTCTCCCCCCGCTGTACCTCACTCACTCTCTCTCTCTCCCCGCTGTACCTCACTCACTCTCTCTCTCTCCCCGCTGTACCTCACTCACTCTCTCTCTCTCTCCCCCCGCTGTACCTCACTCTCTCTCTCTCTCTCCCCCCGCTGTACCTCACTCTCTCTCTCTCTCTCCCCCCGCTGTACCTCACTCTCTCTCTCTCCTCTCTCCCCCCGCTGTACCTCACTCTCTCTCTCTCTCTCCCCCCGCTGTACTCACTCTCTCTCTCTCTCTCTCCCCCCGCTGTACCTCACTCTCTCTCCTCTCTCTCCCCCGCTGTACCTCACTCTCTCTCTCTCTCTCTCTCCCCCCGCTGTACCTCACTCTCTCTCTCTCTCTCTCTCCCCCCGCTGTACCTCAC
This sequence comes from Heptranchias perlo, assembly GCF_035084215.1. Taxonomy (NCBI): domain Eukaryota; kingdom Metazoa; phylum Chordata; class Chondrichthyes; order Hexanchiformes; family Hexanchidae; genus Heptranchias; species Heptranchias perlo. The sequence goes on from NW_027139496.1 coordinate 169,834, forward strand.
TCTCTCTCTCTCTCTCCCCCCGCTGTACCTCACTCTCTCTCTCTCTCATCTCCCCCCGCTGTACCTCACTCTCTCTCTCTCTCTCTCTCCCCCCGCTGTACCTCACTCACTCTCTCTATCTCCCCCCGCTGCACCTCACTCTCTCTCTCCCCCGCTGCACCTCACTCTCTCTCTCTCTCTCCCCCCGCTGTAACTCACTCTCTCTCTCTCTCTCTCCCCCCGCTGTACCTCACTCTCTCTCTCCCTCCCTCTCTCCCCGCTTGTACCTCTCTCTCTCTATCTCTCTCCCCCCCCCCGCCCCTGTACCTCACACTCTCTCTGTCTCTCTCTCTCTCTCTCCCCCCGCTGTACCTCACTCTCTCTCTGTCTCTCTCTCTCTCTCCCCCCGCTGTACCTCACTCTCTCTCTGTCTCTCTCTCTCTCTCCCCCGCTGTTCCTCACTCTCTCTCTCTCTCTCCCCCCGATGGACATCTCTCTCTCTCTCTCTCTCTCTCCACGCTGTACCTCACTCTCTCTATCTCCCCCCGCTGTACCTCACTCTCTCTCTCCCCCCGCTGTACCTCACTCTCTCTCTCCCCCCGCTGTACCTCACTCTCTCTCTCTCTCTCTCTCCCCCGGCTGTACCTCACTCTCTCTCTCTCTCTCCCCCCGCTGTACCTCACTCTCTCTCTCTCTCTCTCTCTCCCCCCCCGCTGTACCTCACTCTCTCTCTCTCTCTCTCTCCCCCCCGCTGTACCTCACTCTCTCTCTCTCTCTCTCTCCCCCCGCTGTACCTCACTCACTCTCTCTATCTCCCCCCGCTGCACCTCACTCTCTCTCTCCCCCCGCTGCACCTCACTCTCTCTCTCTCTCTCCCCCCGCTGTAACTCACTCTCTCTCTCTCTCTCTCCCCCCGCTGTACCTCACTCTCTCTCTCCCTCCCTCTCTCCCCGCTTGTACCTCTCTCTCTCTATCTCTCTCCCCCCCCCGCCCCTGTACCTCACACTCTCTCTGTCTCTCTCTCTCTCTCTCCCCCCGCTGTACCTCACTCTCTCTCTGTCTCTCTCTCTCTCTCCCCCGCTGTACCTCACTCTCTCTCTGTCTCTCTCTCTCTCATCCCCCCGCTGTTCCTCACTCTCTCTCTCTCTCTCCCCCCGATGGACATCTCTCTCTCTCTCTCTCTCTCTCCACGCTGTACCTCACTCTCTCTATCTCCCCCCGCTGTACCTCACTCTCTCTCTCCCCCCGCTGTACCTCACTCTCTCTCTCCCCCGCTGTACCTCACTCTCTCTCTCCCCCCGCTGTACCTCACTCTCTCTCTCTCTCTCTCTCCCCCTGCACCTCACTCTCTCTCTCCCTCCCTCTCTCCCCGCTTGTACCTCTCTCTCTATCTCTCTCCCCCCCCCGCCCCTGTACCTCACACTCTCTCTGTCTCTCTCTCTCTCTCCCCCCGCTGTACCTCACTCTCTCTCTGTCTCTCTCTCTCTCTCCCCCCGCTGTACCTCACTCTCTCTCTGTCTCTCTCTCTCTCCCCCCGCTGTTCCTCACTCTCTCTCTCTCTCTCTCCCTCTCCCCGCTGTACCTCACTCTCTCTCTCTCTCTCCCCCCGATGGACATCTCTCTCTCTCTCTCCACGCTGTACCTCACTCTCTCTATCTCCCCCCGCTGTACCTGTACCTCACTCTCTCTCTCTCTCTCTCTCCCCCCCCCGCTGTACCTCACTCTCTCTCTCTCTCCCCCCGCTGTACCTCTCTCTCTCTCTCTCTCTCTCCCCCGCTGTACCTCTCTCTCTCTCTCCCCCGCTGTACCTCACTCTCTCTCTCTCCCCCCACTGTACCTCACTCTCTCTCTCTCTCCCCCGCTGTACCTCACTCTCTCTCTCTCTCTCTCCCCCCGCTGTACCTCACTCTCTCTCTCTCTCTCTCTCTCCCCCCGCTGTACCTCACTCTCTCTCTCTCTCTCTCCCCCCGCTGTACCTCACTCTCTCTCTCTCTCTCTCTCTCTCCCCCGCTGTACCTCACTCTCTCTCTCTCTCTCTCCCCCCGCTGTACCTCACTCTCTCTCTCTCTCTCTCCCCCCGCTGTACCTCACTCTCTCTCTCTCTCTCTCCCCCCGCTGTACCTCACTCTCTCTCTCTCTCTCTCCCCCGCTGTACTCACTCTCTCTCTCCCGCCGCTGTACCTCACTCTCTTCTCTCTCTCTCTCTCTCTCCCCCCGCTCTTACCTCACTCTCTCTCTCTCTCCCCCCGCTGTACCTCACTCTCTCTCTCTCCCCCCGCTGTACCTCACTCTCTCTCTCTCTCTCTCCCCGCTGTACCTCACTCTCTCTCCCCCCGCTGTACCTCACTCTCTCTCTCTCTCTCTCTCTCCCCCCGCTGTACCTCACTCTCTCTCTCTCTCTCCCCCCGCTGTACCTCACTCTCTCTCTCTCTCCCCCCGCTGTACCTCACTCTCTCTCTCTCTCTCCCCCCGCTGTACCTCACTCTCTCTCTCTCTCCCCCCGCTGTACCTCACTCTCTCTCTCTCTCCCCCCGCTGTACCTCACTCTCTCTCTCTCTCCCCCCGCTGTACCTCTCTCTCTCTCTCTCTCTCTCTCTCCCCCCGCTGTACCTCACTCTCTCTCTCTCTCTCTCTCTCTCCCCCGCTGTACCTCACACTCTCTCTCTCTCTCTCCCCCCGCTGTACCTCACTCTCTCTCTCTCTCTCCCCCCGCTGTACCTCACTCTCTCTCTCTCTCTCCCCCCGCTGTACCTCACTCTCTCTCTCTCTCCCCCCGCTGTACCTCACTCTCTCTCTCTCTCTCCCCCCGCTGTACCTCACTCTCTCTCTCTCTCCCCCCGCTGTACCTCACTCTCTCTCTTTCTCGCCCCGCTGTACCTCTCTCTCTCTCTCTCTCTCTCCCCCGCTGTACCTCACTCTCTCTCTCTCCCCGCTGTACCTCACTCACTCTCTCTCTCTCTCCCCCCGCTGGACCTCACTCTCTCTCTCTCTCCCCCGCTGTACCTCACTCTCTCTCTCTCTCCCCCCGCTGTACCTCACTCTCTCTCTCTCTCCCCCCGCTGTACCTCTCTCTCTCTCTCTCTCTCTCCCCCCGCTGAACCTCACTCTCTCTCTCTCTCTCTCTCTCCCCCCGCTGTACCTCACTCTCTCTCTCTCTCTCTCCCCCCGCTGTACCTCACTCTCTCTCTCTCTCTCTCTCCCCCCGCTGTACCTCACTCTCTCTCTCTCTCTCTCTCTCTCCCCCCGCTGTACCTCACTCTCTCTCCTCTCTCTCTCTCTCTCCCCCCGCTGTACCTCACTCTCTCTCTCTCTCTCTCCCCCCGCTGTACCTCACTCTCTCTCTCTCTCTCTCTCCCCCCGCTGTACCTCACTCTCTCTCTCTCTCTCCCCCCGCTGTACCTCACTCTCTCTCTCTCTCTCTCTCTCTCCCCCGCTGTACTCACTCTCTCTCTCTCTCTCTCTCTCCCCCCGCTGTACCTCACTCTCTCTCTCTCTCTCCCCCCGCTGTACCTCACTCACTCTCTCTATCTCCCCCCGCTGTACCTCACTCTCTCTCTCCCTCCACTGTACCTCACTCTCTCTCTCCCCCCGCTGCACCTCACTCTCTCTCTCTCTCTCCCCCCGCTGTACCTCACTCTCTCTCTGTCCTCTCTCTCTCTCTCCCCCCGCTGTACCTCACTCTCTCTCTGTCTCTCTCTCTCTCTCCCCCGCTGTTCCTCACTCTCTCTCTCCTCTCTCTCTCCCCCCGCTGTACCTCACTCTCTCTCTCTCTCTCCCCCCGCTGTACCTCACTCTCTCTCTCTCTCCCCCCGCTGTACCTCACTCTCTCTCTCTCTCTCCCCCCGCTGTACCTCACTCTCTCTCTCTCTCCCCCCGCTGCACCTCACTCTCTCTCTCTCTCCCCCCGCTGTACCCTCTCTCTCTCTCTCTCTCTCCCCCCGCTGTACCTCACTCTCTCTCTCTCCCCGCTGTACCTCACTCACTCTCTCTCTCTCTCCCGCCGCTGTACCTCACTCTCTCTCTCTCTCTCTCTCCCCCCGCTGTACCTCACTCTCTCTCTCTCTCTCCCCCCGCTGTACCTCACTCTCTCTCTCCCCCCGCTGTACCTCACTCTCTCTCTCTCTCTCTCTCCCCCCGCTGTACCTCACTCTCTCTCTCCCCCCGCTGTACCTCACTCTCTCTCTCTCTCTCTCTCTCCCCCGCTGTACCTCACTCTCTCTCTCTCTCTCCCCCCGCTGTACCTCACTCTCTCTCTCTCTCCCCCCGCTGTACCTCACTCTCTCTCTCTCTCCCCCGCTGTACCTCACTCTCTCTCTCTCTCTCCCCCCCCGCTGCACCTCACTCTCTCTCTCTCTCCCCCCGCTGTACCTCTCTCTCTCTCTCTCTCTCCCCCCGCTGTACCTCACTCTCTCTCTCTCTCTCCCCCCGCCGTACCTCACTCTCTCTCTCTCCCCGCTGTACCTCACTCACTCTCTCTCTCTCTCCCCCCGCTGTACCTCACTCTCTCTCTCTCTCTCTCTCTCCCCCCGCTGTACCTCACTCTCTCTCTCTCTCCCCCCGCTGTACCTCACTCTCTCTCTCTCTCCCTCCGCTGTACCTCTCTATCTCTCTCTCTCTCTCTCCCCCGCTGTACCTCACTCTCTCTCTCTCTCTCTCTCCCCCGCTGTACCTCACTCTCTCTCTCTCTCTCTCCCCCCGCTGTACCTCACTCTCTCTCTCTCTCTCTCCCCCGCTGTACCTCACTCTCTCTCTCTCTCTCCCCCCGCTGTACCTCACTCTCTCTCTCTCTCCCCCCGCTGTACCTCACTCTCTCTCTCTCTCCCCCCGCTGTACCTCACTCTCTCTCTCTCTCCCCCCGCTGTACCTCTCTCTCTCTCTCTCTCTCCCCCCGCTGTACCTCACTCTCTCTCTCCCCGCTGTACCTCACTCACTCTCTCTCTCTCCCCCCGCTGTACCTCACTCTCTCTCTCTCTCTCTCTCTCCCCCCGCTGTACCTCACTCTCTCTCTCTCTCCACCCGCTGTCCCTCACTCTCTCTCTCTCTCCCCCCGCTGTACCTCTCTCTCTCTCTCTCTCCCCCCGCTGTACCTCTCTCTCTCTCTCCCCCCGCTGTACCTCACTCTCTCTCTCTCTCTCTCTCTCCCCCCGCTGTACCTCACTCTCTCTCTCTCTCTCTCTCCCCCCGATGTACCTCACTCTCTCTCTCTCTCTCTCTCCCCCCGCTGTACCTCACTCTCTCTCTCTCTCTCTCTCCCCCCGCTGTACCTCCCTCTCTCTCTCTCTCTCTCTCTCTCCCCCCGCTGTACCTCACTCTCTCTCTCTCTCTCTCCCCCCGCTGTACCTCACTCTCTCTCTCTCTCTCTCCCCCCGCTGTACCTCACTCTCTCTCTCTCTCTCTCTCCCCCGCTGTACCTCACTCTCTCTCTCTCTCTCTCTCCCCCCGCTGTACCTCACTCTCTCTCTCTCTCTCTCCCCCGCTGTACCTCACTCTCTCTCTCTCTCTCTCTCCCCCCGCTGTACCTCACTCTCTCTCTCTCTCTCCCCCCGCTGTACCTCACTCACTCTCTCTATCTCCCCCGCTGTACCTCACTCTCTCTCTCCCTCCGCTGTACCTCACTCTCTCTCTCCCCCCGCTGCACCTCACTCTCTCTCTCTCTCTCCCCCCGCTGTACCTCACTCTCTCTCTGTCTCTCTCCCCCCGCTGTACCTCACTCTCTCTCTGTCTCTCTCTCTCTCTCCCCCCGCTGTTCCTCACTCTCTCTCTCTCTCTCTCTCTCTCCCCCGCTGTACCTCACTCTCTCTCTCTCTCTCTCCCCCCGCTGTACCTCACTCTCTCTCTCTCTCCCCGCTGTACCTCACTCTCTCTCA
>NW_027139497.1:0-92860 GCF_035084215.1 Heptranchias perlo
TTTATCTCATTGCTGTTTGTGGGACCTTGCTGTGAGCAAATTGGCTGCCTCGATTCCTACATTCGGACAGTGACAACGCTTCAAAAGTAATTCACTGGCTGTGAAGTGCCTTGGAACATCCTGAGATCGTGAAAGGTGCTGCAGAAATAAAAGTCTTTTCAAAAGCCTTAAAATTCTCTTCAACTGTTCCCTATCCTAGCCTCCCCTTTATCCCACTACATCTTTCTCCTCCTTACTGTACAGTGTTCTGCAACCTCTTATTGGACGTGTCCAGCACTTTATAGATGGCAAGTAACTTTTGTCGCTGTTCTTGGGACGTGGGTCACACTGGCGAGGCCACATTTAGTGCCCATCCCTAGTCGCTCTGAGAAGGCCCACCAGTACCTTGTAACGAGTGTCTGTATGACTGAGGTTATTAGGCGTCAGCCAGGTAGGGTGGGACTGGTCACGAGTGGGTCAGTCAGAATACAGCTGGCAAGTTCCTTTCCCTGAAGCACATTATTGAACTGCATGAGATTTCACAACAATCCAGCAGTTTATGTTGTCAAATTAACAGATTTACTGTTATCAATTTCCCAGCTTCTCATGGTGAGAACTCAATCTCTGGATTGTTATTCCAGAACTATAACCATTATACTACCTGTGATAATACTATGGGGAAATCAAAAATCAAATGCCTAAACACACTAATGCTGCCTGAAACATCACCTTCTCCAATTGATCCTCCCATTGTGACAGACCTGTACCCAACTGTACTGTGCCCTAGCGTAATAATGACAGACCTGTACTCACCAGTATTGTACCCGTTGTAGTAACAAACCTGTACTCACCAGTACTGCACCCATTATACAGTGAGAATTGTACCCAGCAGTACTGTACCCCAGTGTTAGTGAGATCTGTATCCAGCAGTACTGTACCCCAGTGTTAGTGAGATCTGTATCCAGCAGTACTGTACCCCAGTGTTAGTGAGATCTGTATCCAGCAGTACTGTACCCCAGTGTTAGTGAGATCTGTATCCAGCAGTACTGTACCCCAGTGTTAGTGAGATCTGTATCCAGCAGTACTGTACCCCAGTGTTAGTGAGATCTGTATCCAGCAGTACTGTACCCCAGTGTTAGTGAGATCTGTATCCAGCAGTACTGTACCCCAGTGGTAGTGAGATCTGTATCCAGCAGTACTGTACCCCAGTGTTAGTGAGACCTGTATCCAGCAGTACTGTACCAGTGTTATGACAGACCTGTACCCAGCAGTACTGTACCCCAGTGTTACAGTGACAGACCTGTACCCATCAGTACTGTACCCCAGTGTTAGTGACAGACCTGTACCCACCAGTACTGTACCCCAGTGTTACAGTGACAGACCTGTACCCACCAGTACTGTACCCCAGTGTTAGTGACAGACCTGTACCCACCAGTACTGTACCCCAGTGTTACAGTGACAGACCTGTACCCATCAGTACTATACCCCAGTGTTATACAGTGACAGAGCTGTACCCACCAGTACTGTACCCCAGTGTTACAGTGACAGACCTGTACCCACCAGTACTGTACCCCAGTGTTACAGTGACAGACCTGTACCCACCAGTACTGTACCCCAGTGTTACAGTGACAGACCTGTACCCATCAGTACTATACCCCAGTGTTATACAGTGACAGAGCTGTACCCACCAGTGCTGTACCTCAGTGTTACACAGTGAGACCTGTACCCAGCAGTACTGTACCCCAGTGTTATACAGTGACAGACCTGGACCCACCAATACTACATCCCACTTATGCACTAAAATGCTAAGCTCCCTGTTTAAATGGCTCTAAGCGAGCTGGGCAGGAGAGAGGAAGTACACGGAGGAGGGAGAACTTGCATCATAACACTGGTGACTGAAGCACTAGTTTTACTGAATAAAACATGTGATTTTTCACCATACTCCTCGTGTACCCCAATGCTTATTAATAATATAAAATGTGGAGTGAGAAACAGTTATATGCCCATTGAGCCAACTCCTTCCAAATCCATGAATGGCTACCTCAGTCCTGGACTCTTCCCAACCATGATCTCTACACACACTTCTTAACCCTCATGCGGCTCAAATCGATCTATTAATCTCTCTCTAATCCCCTTTCTCGTCACATATCGAGATGATGTTTCCACTTCTGGGGGAGTCCAAAACTCGGGGCCGTAAATATAAGATGGTCACTAATAAATCCAATAGGGAATTCAGGAGAAACTTCTTTACCCAGAGAGTGGTGAGAATGTGGAACTCGATACCACAGGGAGTGGTTGAGGGGAATAACAGAGATGGATTTAAGGGGAAGCTGGATAAACACATGAGGGAGAAAGGAATGGAAGGATACGCTGATAGGGTGAGGTGGAGTAGGGAGGGAGGAGCATAAATGCCAGCACAGGCCAGTTGGGCCGATTGGCCTGTTTCTGTGCTGTAAAATTCTACGTAATTACATAGGAACAGGAGTAGGCCATTCAGCCCCTCATGCCTGCTCCGCCATTTGATTACCTCCTTTTTCTGGTAATCACTCAGGGGGTATGGTTGTTTTTGTTAGCTACAGTTGGGTGTGGTGCTGCCATTTGGATTTTCCATATAGGGTAATGGTGGACACAGGAAATCTGAACACAGCTGCCAGTGTTTCATAGAACGATAGACAGCACAAAAGGAGGCCATTCGGCCCATCGTGCCTGTGCTGGCTCTCTTTGAAAAGAGTTATCCAATTAGCCCCTCTCCCCTGTAGCCCTGCAAATTTTTCCCCTTCACATATTTATCCAATTCCCTTTTGAAAGTTACTACTGAATCTGCTTCCACCGCCCTTTCAGGCAGCACATTCCAGATCACAACAACTCACTGCGTAAAAAAAAAATTGGCCTCATCTCCCCTCTTTTTTTTGCCAATTACCTTAAATCTGTGTCCTCTGGTTACTGACCCTTCTGCCAATGGAAACAGTTTCTCCTTGTTTACTCTATGAAAACCCTTCATGATTTTGAACACCTCTATCAAATCTCCCCTTAACCTTCTCTGTTCTGAGGAGAACAACCCCAGCTTCTCCAGTCTGTCCACGTAACTGAAGTCCCTCATCCCTGGTACCATTCCAGTAAAGCTCCTCTGCACCTTCTCTAAGGCCCTGACATCCTTCCATGAGAATTTCGGTCAATCTAATCATGGTACGGGAGCAGAATTTTCATGCTATGTCCATTTGAACCCAGCCATGCTGCTAGATTTTGTCCTTCCAAGCTGGGAGAGCACGGTTGGAGCGGTCCTGCACTCAGGTGGTTGCTGGGCTGTCGATAGCAATTTAAGATGAGGAATTTGAACCATCGCATGAAAAGCGTATTCGTGGAGTTCCCCTGGAGCTGTATAAAGGTGACGTACAGACCAGGGAGGCTGGGATCAGGTGCGACAAATGGCCTTGGTGCCCCTACAGCCAGGGAGCGTAAAAACCGACAGGGGGCCGTCACCCCTGATCACTATCCAGCAACCCTGTTGGGAGTGGGAGCGTTTGGATGTGGGGAACGCCCGTGATGTCCATCACAGCCCGTCAACACTCACTCGCTGTCTAGACACATACTTGAAGAATAGCCAATTGGGAGGGTACCAGAGGGTGGCTGACACCAGGAGAAAACTGGTACTGCACAACCAGCCAGTCATACAACATTAAAGAACAAATGTGCATTGTTATAGCACCTTACACATCCTCGCGATGTCCCAAAGCCCTTCACAGCCAGTGGGCTATATTTTGAATTGCAGCCACTGTTACTGTTTAAGCAAATGCAGCTGCCAATTTTCAGAAAGCAAGATCCCACAAACAGAAATTAGATGGATGACCAGTTAATCTGTTTTAGCGGGTTTGGTCGAGGAATAAATGTTGGCCAGACACCGGAAGAACTCCCTTGCTCCTCTTCATCCACCTGAACAGGCAAGTGGGGCCTCGGTTTAACATCTCATTCAAAAGACGGCACCCAGCATTCACTCAGTACGGCACTGGAGTGTCAGCCCAGATTATGTGCACCAAAGGGCTGATTCTACCTTGAACATAGTACTATCAGTATGTTAGGCACACTTACTGGTGTGATTTATGACAAACACAGGGTGCATATTTAATAGCAGCTCAAACAGGTAGCTATTTCAGGCCAGAGAAGGTCATCTACATACACAAGACATATAAATCTGTCCAGCGCCTAACTGATTAAATAGGGACTAAAAATACATTTGTTTTGTGGGACATCCAGGCATTTCAGCTTATTTAGTCAATTGAACTGACAACGGTAGCCATGGTTGAAGATTCTTGACTGCTGCAATGGTCTCCTGACTGGCCTCACACCTTCCACCCTCCATAAATTTGAGCTCATCCAAAACGCTGCTGCCCGTGTCCTGACTCGCACCGAGTCCCGTTCACCCATCACCCCTGTGCTCGCTGACCTACATTGGCTCCCGGTCCGGCAAAGCCTCGATTTAAAATTCTCATCCTGGTGTTCAAATCCCTCCCTTTCTCTGTAACCTCCTCCAGCCCCTACAACCCTCCCAGATCTCGACACTCCTCCAATTCTGACCTCTTGCGCATCCCCGATTTTCATCACTCCACCATTAGAGGCCGTGCCTTCAGCTGCCTCAGCCCGAAGCTCTGGAATTCCCTCCCTGAACCTCTCCGCCTCTCTCTCCTCCTTTAAGATGCTCCTTGAAACCTACCTCTTTGACCAAGCTTTTGGTCACCTGTCCTAATATCGCCTTATGTGGCTCGGTGTCGAATTTTGTCTGGTAACGCTCCTGTCAAACGTTTTAGGCGCTATATAAATGCAAATTGTTCTTGTTGTAAAGAGAGGACCGAACGCCCTGAAATAAGGGTGGCCACTGCTCATTCAACTGTACCCCAGAATGAGTTACATAGGCTGGAGAGGGGAGAAATCAGCCAAGGTTCCCACTCCTGATCATCCAACAGCCCAGGTATACACGTGTCGACATCCAATGAGGACAAGTTCGGGCTCAGTTCCAAGATCTCTCAAGGTCGAATAGCCTGCCACACAACATGAAGAACGTTTAATTGGGTGAAGAATCAGGAGACTGCCAGCTCCATTGTAACCTTACCCCAGCAAGAGTCAGCCCCTTCAGGAGAGGAAGGGGGGAAAACCCAGGGGGGGGGGGGGGGGTAGGGGAGGGACGGGTTCAATGGAACTACTGCAAACAATAGCCCAAACTTTTAAAAAGAAGATTCAACTGCAACATAATTAAACTGCCAATGTTGTGAAGTCGACTCCTCTCCTGGGAAGGAGAGGCACTGGCAAACAATGCACAGGTCTGAAGCTGTTTTGTTCAAACATTTCAAACCGACTTTAAGGATCCTGAGGCCTGCTCCAAGGTTTCCAGCTCAACTACAGTACATGTCCACTCATAATCGGTGCCCTGGATTTGTTTGCATCACATCTTCTCTTGCAAAGTTGTCCTGAAGCAGTTTATTCCAAGATCTCACCCCAATTCAACCAGGGTCGAGGGTGAACATAGCAACTCGGGTTCCAGATTCTGCATTTTCTCCACTCCCCTCTTCTCACGGAGGTGTTGACTCCTGGCTGGGTTACAGTCCCTCAAGTGGGCATTATTTATGTGATTCTGGGGAGGGGGCCGGGCCACTGCAGCTCAAGCTGACCCTGTCCTCACCCGATGTCCACACAAGCACCGATCGGGGATGCAACCTGGCATCTCCCTGGTCCAGGTAGCTCAGCTGCTCACTGATTAAACTGGATGAGCTCTCAAGAGAGATTGCTATTCTTTTTTAAATTAGTAAATATTTGCGTTCTCTCTCTCTCTGCCCTTACCCACTTCCCCACCACACTCAATCCAAGCTCGGGCAACATTCTAGATCTCGTGGGCCACATTATAAGTGCTGAGAGTGTCACATCCCACTGATGTTACCCAAAGCCTTGCTGCCAAGTCTGCCCTGAAGAACTTCAGGGGGAAATCTGGTTAACGACATCCGAGTGTGAGGTTCGATTGTGCACAGTTACAGCCCCTCGAGCCTGTTCCGCCATTCAACTAGTTCGTGGCTGATCTGTACCTTAACTCCATTTACCCGCCTTGGTCCCGTAACCCTGAATGTCCTTGCTGTACAAAAATCTATCACTCTCAGCTTTGGAATTTTCAACTGACCCTCAGCCTCGAACTTTTTGGCGGTAAGACAGTTCTAAATGTCCACCCCACTTTGTGCGGAAAAAGTGAACGGCCTGGCTCTAATTTTGAAGTTATGCCCCCTTATTCTGGACTTCCCCCCCCCCCCCCCCCCCCCCCCACAAGAGGAAATAGTTTCTCTCTCTCGACCCTATCGAATCCTTTAATCATCTTGAACACCTCAATTAAATCACCCTTTAAACTTCTATCCTCGAGGGAATACACGAGTGACACTCCAGCTGGGATCTGCCTGGATGTGGGGGATGGTCCATACAGACCAGCAATGTGGAAATCTCATGATAAAAGCCTGTAAACATGGGCCGAGAGGTCAGACCGCTCACGGTCAGACCCGAGCAGAAGGGAATCTCTGTTATTTTGCAGAGCGAGGGGCTCCTACACCTGGAGCAACACAGCGAAGTAAATGGGAGACGAGATGCCCCTCTCTCTCTCTCCTTTCCCCAAACACCACCCCCTCCCACCCCCAGCACAACAGCTGGCTTCTACTTGCTCACCAGGCAGTGTTCCCCTGGGATTTTCCCGCCTGTACCATCGACTGCGGTAGAGAGCTGGCCTGATCCGTCGCCCTCGCTCTGAGCCGGTGACGAGCCGCCCTCTGTTCAAATACAGCAGCCGCAGCCAGATTGAGAAATAAACCAAGGTGCCGATTTAATGGCTGGACCACCTCACACTGACTACTTTCTTCCCCTTTCAGACCCTGTGTCAGAGTTAAGATGCTCCTTAACCATACAATGAAGTACACCAATTCCCTACGTGCACCGTAAACAAAGCCCCATCTTACACACACTTACGTTATGTTGTCACCCCAATTATTTTCACTGCTCCATTTTCAGCACCCACCCACCCCCCCGACAAGAGGATGGGAAGTTAGCCTGCTCACAGGCCTCCCCGACACCATCCTGCGTATTTTAATTTGTTTCAGTCTCCTCGCCTCTGAATCAGAAGGCGGGTTCAAGCCCCACTCCAGTGACTCGAGTCCATAATCCAGGCCCACACTCCCATCGCAGTACCGCGGGAATGCTGCACTGTCGGAGAGGCAGTACTGCGGGAGTGCAGCACTGTCAGAGGGGCCGTCTTTCAGGTCAGAAGTTAAACAGAGGCTCCGTCTGCCCTCAGGTGGACATAAAAGATCCCACGGCCACTATTCAAAGAAAAGCAGGGGAGCTCTCCCCGGAGTCCTGGCCAACATTTATCCCTCAACCAACACCTAAAACAGATGATCTGGTCATTTATTTCATTGCTGTTTGTGGGATCTTGCTGTGTGCAAATTGGCTTCCAAGTTTCCTACATTACAACAGGGACCATACTTCCAAAAAAAAAGTACTTCATTGGCTGTAAGGCGCTTTGGAGCGTCCTGATGTCATGAAAGGCACTGAATAAATCCTTGTCCATCTCTACTTTACTGTATATTTTTCTTCCCTGCTGAAGATGCTGCCTCTCGCTTGACTCCAGTTCCAAAGCCCAGCAGCCCTAAGTGACCATCCTTCACACTGTGAGCCTAGATAGTGGGGGTATCACAGCAGAGCCTGATCCTACCTTCACCTGACAGACGCACACACTCCGTGCAGCAGGGGTCCCTGGATGGTGATCACGGGCGGACTGGTATTCCCCCCCCCCCAACTTCTGTGGCACTGAGGCCAATTTTAGTGCTCTTAGAAAATCAGATAATGTGGTCTCCATATTATAAAAAGGTTATCAAGGCACTGGAGAAAGTGCAAAAAAGATTTACAAGGATGATACCAGAACTGGGAGGTGAAAACTATCAGGAAAGACTGAACAGGCTGGGACTCTTTTCTCTAGAAAAGAGAAGGCCTGATAGAGGTCTTTAAAATTATGAAGGGGTTTGATAGGGTAGGCATAGAGAAGACATTTCCACTTGTGTGGGGAGTCCAAAACTAGGGGCCATAAGTATAAGATAGTCACTAATAAATCCAATAGGGAATTCAGGAGAAACTTCTTTACCCAGAGAGTGGGGAGATGAAGGAGGGTGGGAGGAAGCTCGTGTGGAGCATAAACACCGGTGCCCTGGCCAATATTTATCCCTCAATCAACACCTAAATACAGGTTATCTGCTCATTTATCTCATTGCTGTTTGTGGGACCTTGCTGTGCGCAAATCGGCTGCTGCGTTTCCTGCGTTACAACGGTGACTACCAAAAAAAAATGAATTAACTGGTTATACACCTTAACGGCTTTGCGTGGACAGGTTGCCATGTTTGCCCACAAAACAGCGACCACACATCAAAAGTAACTGATGGGCTGTAAAGCGCTTTGGGACATCCTGAGGCTGTGAAAGACGCTGTAGAAATGCACGTTCTTTCTTTCAATACTTTTTCGACAGGTGATTTACAATCTGACCCCGCTTCTGCGCATTGAAATCTCCCTCCCCGACATTTTTTAAAAAAATGTTAAAACATGCAACAAAAAAAAATCCAACAAAAGTAAAAGTCTGGCAACAAATGGAACATTTCAACAGACCTTCCAACTCACCCTTGAGTCCACACACATTCCTCTTAAAATATATACCAACTCTTATCTCATCGCTCAACCTGGATGATGAGTCCCGTACCTGAAATATTAACAGATGCAGACGGGTCTGTTGCATACCATTCCCCTACAATTTTTCTTTTCTTTTTATAAAATAAAAATGTATCTCACCACTAGTGCTTAATTCACCGGGGCATTCTTACCAAAAAGGCACTGCGAGGGGCCAAACTTTATCCAGGGGGTCCCCTCAACTCATAGAAGGTTCCGGCACGGAACCACTCGGCCCATCGAGTCTGCGTCGGTGTTTCTCCTCCGCCCGAGTCGAATCCCCACTCTTTGACGTTCCTCTTTTCCACGCGGCTTAATTCCCCTTTTCAGAGGAATTTGAGGATTCCGCTCCAGGGACGGTGAGTGGCCGGTGAATTCCGCACCGCATCCGGTCTGGGGGGGGGCCTCATTTATTTTTGTTATCGTACAGCATGGGAGGAGGCCGTTCGGCCCATCGTGCCCGTGCCGGCTCTTCTTTCGAGAGAGCTACCCAATTAGTCCCGGTCGTCTGCCCTTTACGTGCAGCCATGCAAATTTTTTCCTTTTCAAGTTCATATATCCATTTCAAAACTCACCGATGAGGGGAGCAGGAGGGGGTGGGGGTTAGATCCTCATCCTGCCCCCAAAATTAACCTATTTCAACCCCTCTCACTTAAAACAAAAATATGCTCCTTATGTTTGAAGATTTATATAAAATATATACGTACACAGGATCACCTCCAGTTTCTCTTCCCCTCCCACCCTTCCCTCAATTAATAATGTACATCAAGCCTCATCAAAAGGTCACACTAGCCCAGATTGGAAGGTCTGTTTGGAGTTGAGTTGAGTCATGGTTAACGTGCAGCCAAATCTTACCTTCAAATGGCTGCTGACACCATTGCTTCAGGATCAATTCAAACCCAACAACATCAAAATAAAATCTTAAAACAAGGTGAAAATGTCAACAATAAATAAAGGAAATCAAAAAGGGAAAGGAAACTGCACGTCAAGCAGTGAGGGGGGTTTTTCTTTTTAACAGTAATGATTAAATGTTCCTCCTTTCCCCCTCACAAATCTCAGACACACGCACGCACAAAATGGCGCCCGGCCCCAGCGAAGACAAAACAACTCCCTCCCCGCCTCGGCGCGCCAGCTCTCCATTGGTCCTCCCGCCGCCCTTGCTCCCGCCCCTGCGGCGCGCTGATTGGTCACGCCGCCCGTCCGTCAAGGGCAGGTTACGCGGCCCGTCGGCGCCCGGCGGGGGGGGGGGGAATGGATTGGCCCAATGCTGCCGTTGTCATTGACGACTCACCGCCCCGCCCCTCCCCTCCCCGTCGATGAATGACGGCTCATTTGAATAGGCACCGCCCACCCCCACCGCTCATTCGTTGATTGACAGCCAGACGCCAGTCTGCGACTGGCGGGATGAATTCTGAATGAACCCAACTGGAGAAGATTCCCGCCCACAACTTTCTCCTGAAGGCAGTGATTTCTCCTGGGGTCCAGTTCCATGGGGAGCCCTTGCATTTACACAACACCCCCCTCAGGAACGTCTCAAAGCACTTCCCATCCAATGAATAACTTTGAGCTGCAGTGACTGAGTTATGCTATGCACAGCAAGATCCCACAAACCAATGCCCTGAGAATGCTTCTTGATGGTGTTGTTTGAAGGGGAAAGAAAGCTTGTTTTTTTTTTGTATTCGTTCGTGGGATGTGCTGGCGAGGCCGGCATTTATTGCCCATTCCTAATTGCCCCTCGAGAAGGTGGTGGTGAGCCGCCTTCTTGAACCGCTGCAGTCCGTGTGGTGAAGGTTCTCCCACAGTGCTGTTAGGGAGGGAGTTCCAGGATTTGGACCCAGCGACGATGAAGCAACGGCCGATATATTTCCAAGTCGGGATGGTGTGCGACTTGGAGGGGAACGTGCAGGTGGTGTTGTTCCCATGTGCCTGCTGCCCTTGTTCTTCTAGGTGGTAGAGGTCACGGGTTTGGGAGGTGCTGTCGAAGATGCCTTGGCGAGTTGCTGCAGTGCATCCTGTGGATGGTGTACACTGCAGCCACGGTGCGTCGGTGGTGAAGTGGAATGAATGTTTAGGGTGGTTGATGGGGTGCCAATCAAGCAGGCTGCTTTGTCCTGGATGGTGTCAAGCTTCTTGAGTGTTATTGGAGCTGCACTCATCCAGGCAAGTGGAGAGTATTCCATCACACTCCTGACTTGTGCCTCGTAGATGGTGGAAAGGCTTTGGGAAGTCAGGAGGTGAGTCACTCGCTGCAGAATACCCGCCTCTGACCTGCTCTTGTCGCCACAGTAGTTATATGGCTGGTCTAGTTAAGTTTCTGGTCAATGGTGACCCCCAGGATGTTGATGGTGGGGGATTCAGCGATGGTAATGCCATTGAATGTCATGGGGAGGTGGTTAGACTCTCTCTTGTTGGAGATGGTCATTGCCTGGCACTTGTCTGGCACCAATGTTACTTGCCACTTATCAGCCCAAGCCTGGATGTTGTCCAGGTCTTGCTGCATGCGGGCACGGACTGCTTCATTATCTGAGGGGTTGCGAATGGAACTGAACACTGTGCAATCATCAGCGAACATCCCTATTTCTGACCTTATGGTGGAGGGAAGGTCACTGATGAAGCAGCTGAAGATGGTTGGGCCTGGGACACTGCCTTGAGGAACTCCTGCAGCAATGTCCTGGGGCTGAGATGATTGGCCTCCAAAAACCACTACCATCTTCCTTTGTGCTAGGTATGACTCCAGCCACTGGAGAGTTTTCCCCGATTCCCATTGACTTACGTGAATGGGGCAGCCCCTCTCTATAAGCAGCAGGGACCTGGTGATAACGTGTGAGGTACTCGTGGCGTTGCTCTACGTGGCCAAGGTCAGGCCCATTCCCCACGGTTCCGCCGTCACGAGCTATCTTCCACTTTATCTGGAGGTCCAAGGTAGAACGCGTCCGCAGGGATGCCATGTAGAAGCCCCTAGACAAAGTGGGGAGGGGGTTCAAGAAGGAAGCACAGTCTTTAAAATTAGAGCTAGGCCGTTCAGGTGTAAAATCAGAGTCGTGGAAAGCTGGAACTCTCCCCTTAAAAGGCTGCGGATCAATTGAAGCTTTCAAGACTGAGATCAATAGATTTTTGTTGGCTAAGGGTATCAAGGTGGGTAGATCACCCGTGATCTAAAATCGAATGATGGGAGTCGGTTTGAGGGGCTGAATGGCCTGCTCCTAACACCACCCCAAGGTGGAGTTGTCTCACTCGGTACAGACTGGGGAAATGGATCCTGGGACCATCCCAGTCCATGTGGCTCAGCACCACAGAGGAGGAGCAGTCACCCACTGCCACATACTGTTATGAAAGGTATTTTTCCCTCCATTAGTTTGGAAACACTTCAGTCAGGCACATTCGATAGGGAAGCGCCCTCTTTCCCCTCTTGGTCTCCAACCTCCAGGCACAATCACAGGCTGAGTGGAACCAGACTGAGACAGTTCGACCTCTGACCGTCCCAGGGCAGACCAGCTTGCTGCTCGAGGTATCTACTCAAAAGTACTGTTCGCCTTCGAAGCACACACCAAACCTGCCGAGGGGGTAGGTGGGGGCCTCGGTTTAACATCTCATCCCAAAGACGGCACTTCCGACCCTTGCTCGGTACTGGGAGCGTCGGCCTGGATTATGGGCTCGAACACACGACCTTCTGATTCAGAGGAGAGAGTGCGACCACAAATGAATCTTCACGCCCACAACACCAAAGACGGAGACACCAGCACGAAGGTAAAGAAAGCGATTTATAATTGATTTTATTTTTAAACTGTAATCGGTTTCATTCTTCATGTAGTAATACAAACGAGAACTGTTCTCTTGCTGAAATTTACAAAGATACTCCAAAGGGATTTTTTATTAAATGAATAAATTACAGTTTAGTAACAAATGGTTGCGAGTATAAACGTATGGAGGAAAGATCGGCAGCTCACCTCGTACACAACGATTTAGTTACTGCCAGCGAGAGAACGAGCAGTAAAGGAATCTTCAGAAAACACCTCGCCCGAGCGAGCTAGGCGGAGAAAGCTCCGGGGGTATTCAACCGCAGGGGGTGTCATGAGCTTGGCTGTGGAGACCTTAAAAAGGCTGCAAACAGTGCCACACTCCTCAAAATGGCTGCCACCCCAAGGGAATGACAAGGGAGATGATTTTTTTTTTAAAAAAAGGTATGACCAGATAAAAAAGTTCAGTGACTAATGTTACGAGTAAGCAGAAAGCAAACAGAGCACACAGGTACACAAACGCCCAGTCAGGGGCTTTTACCGTGAGCTGGGGTCAATCAGAAAACCGTTTTATATCAGTGGAGAAACCTTGAAATAGAGGAAGACATAGAACTCACTAGTTTTTAGAAATTTTACATTTGTAAATGGATATCAAAAATGTTATATCCTCCCCCCATGATACCAGCCTGTGACTTTATATGTACAGGTTGTACGGCCAATGCACAGTTGACAGGTGAAGAATCGTTTCCCTCCACATCTCAACCAGAACAGGCCTCCCAAGGGATTCGAGACCAGAGTTATATTTTTCCTCTTTCCCTCCCACCCCCCCCAAAATATTCCCAATTCAGGTAGACAGCCCCACCCCTCTTCCAGTCCGACCCAATCAGCATCACATTCCAGTTAATTAACATTAATAAACTGCTGCAGCCTTCTTAATTTCCAAACCGTAACTCGCTACTCACTTTCAGCAAGGTAAAGTACAGCACGGGTTAGATACAGAGTAAAGCTCCCTCTACACTGCCCCATCAAACACTCCCAGGGCAGGTAGAGCACAGGTCAAATTCACAATAAAGCCCCACTCTACAGGGGAGAGGAGGTCGCTGGCAGAGGAAACACACTCACCGCCAACTGGCAGGGGGGGGTGGGGGGAGTCCTATGACGCAAATATCAGAAACACAGAAAAACATGCACACACAAGATAACAGCGGTGTCAGGCGCCAACTAGTCAAGAGATCGGTAATTCGACAGGACGTAATCCAGAATTCCAGCCGCACACTGATCCGGGGAACCAGGAAACGCTCGGCGATGGGAACTCTCTTGGCAATGGTACAGAGAAACCCAGCCTGGCACGACAGCACCCGGTCGATCAGCTGCGGGCTGCGGCGCGCAGCACCGGCTTCCAAGGGACCCAGGTCCCCAGTCTGGGGTCAGCGCAGGCGGCAGAGCTGGCGAGAGGCTGGACTGCGGCGAGATTTCCCACAGCGGCGAGCCAAGTCGTACTGACTGGCTGTTTGGCTCGGACGAAACGATGCAACAAAAAAAGTGTAAATTTCCTTCCAGAATTTGACAGACAAAATAATAATAAATTGATTCCATAACGTAGGATTGCGACGAGAGCAGGGTCAGGCAACGATCCATATGTCTGTGAATATTGTAAATCCGATAATGTAGCTGAGATGGGGATCCAGGGAGGGGGGGGGGGGGGGGTAAAAAAGGAGGGGGTGGAGGCTGGTGCACCTTTCTCTCTCCTCCTTTTATAACAGGAGGCACGGGCTCTTGCTCTTGGACTTCTTGGCCTGCAGGGCGGCACGCGTCGCCAGCTCGAAAACCTCGCGCACCCCGTCTTTCGTCTTGGCCGAGCACTCCAAGTAGCCAAAGGCATTGATGCGGCTGCCCATCTCCTTCGCCTCATCGGGTTTCACTGGTTCCTGCGAGCGGGCGGGAACGAACGTGAGTGCCAACAAACATCACCATGTGGTTTGGTTTCTCTCCCAACAACTCTTTTCGCCCCCCCGACAGAGGTGCTGACTCTCACCGGGGTACAGATCCACCGACACCCTAAGGCACCACACCCAAGCACCGATCCTCGACCACGAGGGGCATCACTGCCGAGGGCGGCCATGTCCTCAGCCATCTCCCACGCTGTCCAGCAGGAGTCACTGGATAGTGTTCAGAGGCAGGAACCACCTGCCGACATCCCCCCCTTCCCCAACACATTCGACAGGCACCGGAGGCTGTCTGTAACCACTACTGTTGAAGCAGAGTTAGAGGGCAGAGGGACAAATGGACCAGGAAACAAACACAGATCTGCACAACATTAAATGGGTGGGGCGAGTGTGTGATAGGGGAGAGTGCACAGGGGGTGTGGGGGAGATTAAATGGGTCGGGAGAGTGTGATAGGGGAGTGTGCATAGGGGGTGTGGGGGGAGATTAAATGGGTAGGGAGAGTGTGTGATGGGGAGTGTGTACAGGGGGTGTGGGGGAGATTAAATGGGTGGGGAGTGTGATAGGGGAGTGTGTACAGGGGGTGTGGGGGAGATTAAATGGGTGGGGAGTGTGATAGGGGAGAGTGTACAGGGGGTGTGGGGGAGATTAAATGGGTGGGGAGTGTGATAGGGGAGAGTGTACAGGGGGTGTGGGGGAGATTAAATGGGTGGGGAGAGTCTGTGATGGGGAGAGTGTACAGGGGGTGTGGGGGGAGATTAAATGGGTGGGGAGAGTCTGTGATGGGGGAGAGTGTACAGGGGGTGTGGGGGAGATTAAATGGGTGGGGCAAGTGTGTGATAGGGGAGTGTACACAGGGGGTGTGGGGGAGATTAAATGGGTGGGGAGAGTCTGTGATGGGGAGAGTGTACAGGGGGTGTGGGGGGAGATTAAATGGGTGGGGCGAGTGTGTGATGGGGAGAGTGTACAGGGGGTGTGGGGGAGATTAAATGGGTGGGGAGAGTCTGTGATGGGGAGAGTGTACAGGGGGTGTGGGGGGAGATTAAATGGGTGGGGCGAGTGTGTGATAGGGGAGTGTACACAGGGGGTGTGGGGGAGATTAAATGGGTGGGGAGAGTCTGTGATGGGGGAAGAGTGTACAGGGGGTGTGGGGGAGATTAAATGGGTGGGGCGAGTGTGTGATCGGGGAGAGTGTACACAGGGGGTGTGGGGGAGATTAAATGGGTGGGGAGAGTCTGTGATAGGGGAGAGTGTACAGGGGGTGTGGGGGAGATTAAATGGGTGGGGCGAGTGTGTGATAGGGGAGAGTGTACAGGGGGTGTGGGGGAGATTAAATGGGTGGGGAGAGTCTGTGATGGGGAGAGTGTACAGGGGGTGTGGGGGAGATTAAATGGGTGGGGCGAGTGTGTGATAGGGGAGAGTGTACAGGGGGTGTGGGGGAGATTAAATGGGTGGGGAGAGTCTGTGATGGGGAGAGTGTACAGGGGGTGTGGGGGAGATTAAATGGGTGGGGCGAGTGTGTGATGGGGAGAGTGTACAGGGGGTGTGGGGGGAGATTAAATGGGTGGGGAGAGTCTGTGATAGGGGAGAGTGTACAGGGGGTGTGGGGGGAGATTAAATGGGTGGGGAGAGTCTGTGATGGAGAGAGTGTACAGGGGGTGTGGGGGGGAGATTAAATGGGTGGGGAGAGTCTGTGATGGGGAGAGTGTACAGGGGGTGTGGGGGAGATTAAATGGGTGGGGAGAGTCTGTGATGGGGAGAGTGTACAGGGGGTGTGGGGGAGATTAAATGGGTGGGGAGAGTCTGTGATGGGGAGAGTGTACAGGGGGTGTGGGGGGAGATTAAATGGGTGGGGAGAGTCTGTGATGGGGAGAGTGTACAGGGGGTGTGGGGGGAGATTAAATGGGTGGGGAGAGTCTGTGATGGGGAGAGTGTACAGGGGGTGTGGGGGAGATTAAATGGGTGGGGAGAGTGTGTGATAGGGGAGAGTGTACAGGGGGTGTGGGGGAGATTAAATGGGTGGGTACAGTGTGTGATAGGGGGGTGTGGGAGGAGATTAAATAGTCTGGATTCACCAGGACAATGGAGGGCACCGAGAGTTAGAATTCCAGTGGGGAGGGTGGCAAAATAAATGTTGACTGGGACTCATCGCCGTACCTGTTTCATTTTGGCCAGCTCCCGTCGTGTGTGTTCATCGCTCCTCAGATCCTTCTTGTTCCCCACCAGGATGATGGGAATGTTGGGGCAAAAGTGCTTCACCTCAGGGGTCCACTTCTCAGGGATATTTTCTGTCAAAAAAAGAGACAAAAACACCAATTTAAACCACCAGTCCCCATTTTAAAAGACACAGTTTTTAATAATACTTTGTTTTGATTTTTATTGATAGTTATAATTGCAAAACGTAGGGCAATTTGGAAAGCGGAGAAGTAGAGTTGATTGGAGCAAAGGGACATGCAAGACTGAGGCCCTACAGCACCACCACTGGTGGGAGAGTGTAATCACAGCGTGATGTTTACATAGGAAGTTTCCATTATAAATGTGAGTAAAAGAAATTAGAAAAAGTGCCTATGATTTTTATAAATGGATATATCTATTAAAAACAAACATAATTTAGTCCAAAAACAGCACAACTAATAAACTCAGTGCCGTACAAATGATAGGTTAGGTCCTCGGATCCTGCCACATTTTCTGCTCTATATGGTCGAACAATCCTATAAACACTCATTGGGCACGGTAGCCTAGTGGTTATGGTAGCAGGCTAGTAGCCCGGAGCGAGGAGAGTTCAAATCTCACCAGAGCAAGTTGCGAAAGTGAATTCCATAAATCTGGTAATGTGAGGGAAAAATAAAAAGAAAAAACGAACATGAAAGATGTTGTCGGACAGTCCTAAAAAAAAATCTAACCGGTTCACTAATGCCCTTCAAGAAAGGGAACCTGCCATCCCTGCCCAGCCTGCACGTGACTCCAGTCTCACACTCAGTGCCCTCATGGATGGGCAATGAATATCTGCCACACCCAGAGAACAAATTAATAAAAACAACCACCTAGGACAGAGGTTTTCAAACCAAGTGCCCAACCAGCCAGTCATTTGACGTGTTACTCCGTTGATAGCACTCTTGACCGAGTCAGAAGGCCGTGGGTTAATTCCCACTCCAAGGACCAGCGCAGGAAATCTAGCCCCACACTCCAACGCAGTACTGAGGGAGCGCTGCACTGTTGGTGCTGCTGTCTTTCAGATGAGACGTTAAACCAAGGCCCCTTCTGCTCCCTCAGGTGGGTCAAAATGATCCCATGGCCATTATGCGTGAAGAGCACTGTAGTCTGTCTTTCAGTTCAGTTAATGGAAACATAGGAACAGGAGGCAGCCATTCAGCCCCTCGAGCCTGTTCCACCATTCAATTAGTTCATGGCTGATCTGTATCTTAACTCCATTTACCCACCTTGGTTCCATAACCCTGAATACCCTTGCCTAACAAAAAAAAAAATCAATCTCAGTTTTGAAATTTCCAATTGACCCCCAGCCTCAACAGCATTTGGGGGGGGGGGGGGGGGGGGGTGTTCCAGATTCCCACTCCCCTTTGTGTGAAGAAGTGCTTCCTGACATCACCCCTGAACGGCCTAGCTCTAATTTTATTATTCCCCCTTGTTCTGGACTCTCCCGCTAAAGGAAATAATTTCTCTCCATCAAAGCTGTTAATCATCTTAAAAAAGGACCTCAGTTACAATACCCCTTAAATCTTCTGTATTCAAGCCTAGGAGAAGGGAATTAACAAAAACAAACTCTTACCTAAACTGTCTGGGCTGTCAATAGAAAAGCACATTAAAATAACGTCTGTGTCGGGGTAGGAGAGGGGTCTCAGCCGGTCGTAGTCCTCCTGGCCAGCCGTGTCCCAGAGTGCCAATTCCACCTGAAAAACATTTACCGGCATGCATTAGAGACCCCACTATACTCCCGACCTAATCCACACTGCAGCCAGGAATGTCTCATCTTCTGATAAGCTCCGTGAAGCAGCAGGTGGAACTGGTGTTCCCACCCCGCACTCCTCCAATCGGACCAGGCCATACAAGGGGTGTCTGGGCTCCTCAGGTGCTCTTCTAAATAGCAAAGAATTGCCCAATGCGGCCCACACCAAACAGCCACTGAACAGCGATCAAGTGTGGGAACCAATATCCTTCTCCGAGTACAGGGGTAGCGCCCCGGTCACCACCAACAGGGGCTCTTCACCAATGAAGCAATTTCAGGCAAGGGATGGGAGGGAGCGGACACACGCTACAGCTGACTGCAAGGGCACAAGATTGTTTATATCACTGGTTCCCACTGAATCACTGCCCTGTGGGGGCAATTAATTATTACCCCAGGCCCGTCCCCGCCAGTACTGCGGCCCAGAGATATCCGGGGACAGGCCCGTCCCCGCCAGTACTGCGGCCCAGAGATATCCGGGGACAGGCCCGTCCCCGCCAGTACTGCGGCCCAGAGATATCCGGGGACAGGCCCGTCCCCGCCAGTACTGCGGCCCAGAGATATCCGGGGACAGGCCCGTCCCCGCCAGTACTGGGGCCCAGAGATATCAGAGGACAGGCCCGTCCCCACCAGTACTGGGGCCCAGAGATATCCAGGGACAGGCCCGTCCCCACCAGTACTGCGGCCCAGAGATATCCAGGGACAGGCCCGTCCCCGCCAGTACTGCGGCCCAGAGATATCCGGGGACAGGCCCGTCCCCGCCAGTACTGGGGCCCAGAGATATCCGGGGACAGGCCCGTCCCCACCAGTACTGGGGCCCAGAGATATCCAGGGACAGGCCCGTCCCCACCAGTACTGCGGCCCAGAGATATCCAGGGACAGGCCCGTCCCCGCCAGTACTGCGGCCCAGAGCTGTACCAGTTCCGGGAATGTCAGCCTGGATTTTGTGCTAAAGTCTCTGGAGTGGGGCTCGAACCCATGACCTTCTGAGTCAGAGGCAAGAGTGCTACCCACTGAGCCACGGCCGACACAACAAACCATAACCTCACTTCAAAAGCACTTCCTGGTGTGTGAAGGGCTTTGGGACTCAGCGAGGACGATATAACAATGCAAGCCCCTCCTTACGCACCTGCTTTCCGTCCACTTCAATGTCCGCCACGTAGTTTTCGAACACAGTAGGGACGTAAACCTCTGGGAACTGATCCTTGCTGAAGACGATCAGGAGACACGTCTTCCCGCAGGCCCCGTCACCGACTATCACCAGCTTCTTACGGATCGCTGCCATGGCTGCGCTGGAACAGAGAGAGGGAGACGGGGAGTGACTTTTTTTATTATTCGTTCATGGGATGTGGGCATCGTCGGCGAGGCCGGCATTTATTGCCCATCCCTAATTGCCCCTTGAGACGGTGGTGGTGAGCCGCCTTCTTGAACCGCTGCAGTCCGTGTGGTGAAGGTTCTCCCACAGTGCCGTTAGGAAGGGAGTTCCAGGATTTGGACCCAGCGACGATGAAGGAACGGCCGATATATTTCCAGGTGGACGCTATAGCAAAGCGCAGGGCGCCGCTCGTACAAGCAGCTGCAGATTGAAACTACGCAGCGACGCACTGTGTTTCAAGCTTTAACAGCAGCAGTGTTAGTAAGTTAAAAGTCACATTGAGAGCATGAGAGAGGATTAAGATGGTCAGTGAGTAAATGGGACATTTAGGGAGGTCCCTGGTCCCATCCGTGTCGAGCTGGCACAATTGGCCTCAGTGCCCGCCCTCCCTCTCCGTGGAAATTAGCCACGTTTCCTGCTCCTGATCGTAATCCATTGCCCCCTGGGCGAGGGCGGGAAATGGAGTCGAATAAACCGCACACACTTACCGTCTGGGCTCTCGCAGACAGGGAGAGGGAGAGGGCTACCGCACTCCAGCACCTCCAGGGAGTGGGGAAGAGTGAGAGGGGAGGGAGGAGGGGGAGGGAGGAGGATGAGGGTGAGGGGAGTAAAAAGTTCACTTCGCCGACTTTGTGCGGCTCCGGAGTTCCGGGTTGGGCGGGAAGTGACGCGCGGGGCCCCAACCGGAAGTGGCCGCGCGAGGCCTATGCGGAAGTGCGGCCTTGCCCCTCTTTTTACCCAAAAAAAAGATTTCTTCAAACAAAACAACCAAAATAAAAAAAGACATAAACCATTTAAACAAAAAAGGAAACAAAAGAAAAACCCATTCAAAGTGAATAAATACAACGCATCAAATAGAAAAGGGGGAGGGGGAGAAATTCCAGTCACAAAAAAACTTTTTCTTCAAAATTTAAAAAACAAAACTTACCTTAAAAACGTTCCAAAAGATAAAACGATCCCAAACAAAAAAAAAACTAAATTAAATTAAATCCCCGCCTCACGCTCGAGTTTGGTTTAAAACCGGCTCGACGACGACGACAACAACAACAACACAATTTTCTTTTTTTTCACAATTTTTGGGGGGGGTTAATTATTTTGTTCAATATTAAAAAAAAAGAGATTTATGAGAGAAATAGTTTATAAAATCAGAGAGAGAGAGAAAAAAGATATTTTTAAAAAGCCCCTCGAAGGAGTTTGAACGTTAACGGATTGGAATCCCGAGCGGACATTTTCGAACGCCGGGGCTGGTTCGAATCCCAACCGCCAACCGCCGCCCGCGCGCTCCCGCTCCCCGCTCCTCACAGCCGGGCTCGGCGCCCACCGCGGCGGCTCGCATTTTCATTCCTCCTCTCTGCGTGTGTGAAAATAATGTTTTTTTTAACAACTCGATTTCCTGACAACATTCGCTTTCTCATCGAACGCCACCTTTCCCGGTCAAAAAACACACACACACACACAGAAGCAAGCAAACCCAGGTACTATTTTTTTTTTTGAAAATGTCTTAAGGAAAAAAAAACACACGCTGAAATAGATATGAAACTTTTACCTGCGTTCCGAACCAGTTTCTATCTTATAGATTTATATATTAGTCTGATAATTTATAAAGAATTATTTTCTCCTTTCGAGTGCGCCGCCTCTCAACCTAACTTGATCGGGGGGGGGGGTGTGGGCGGGTTTTTATGTGATGGACGCGGGCTTTCAGCCAATCGGGAGGCGGCCCGGCCGCCGGCCCGCCAATCGCGGTGGTTGTGCGGGTGAGGGGGCGGGACTTCCGGTTTGTGATCAGTTTTGGTTGCGTCGCGGGTGGAGTCCGCGGCCACGCCTTGCCCGGAGGGGGGGAGGGGAGAGAGAGAGGGGGTTGGGGGGGGGGGGGGAGGGAAATGGAGCAATAGTCAGACCCCCCCCCCCCCACCCCACCTTCCTCGCCACAAGCCCCGCCCCTGAGGAGCTGCAGGGAGCAGCAAGCACCAGCAGGGGGCGCTCTGGGACAAAAGTTTGATAAAGTTGCTCGCAACTTTTTCCCTCAGTTCAAAACTTTTAAGCCTGGGTGGTGGCATCAGGAGATCTCTTTAAAGCGTCTCTCGAGCTTCTAACCCCCGGGGAAAACAGCTCCAACAACGCTCAAGAAGCTCGACACCATCCAGGACAAAGCAGCCCGCTTGATCGGCACCCCATCCACCACCCTGAACATTCACTCCCTTCACCACCGGCGCACCGTGGCCGCAGTGTGTACCATCCACAGGATTCAATGCAGCAACTCGCCAAGGCTTCTTCGACAGCACCTCCCAAACCCGCGACCTCGACCACCGAGAAGGACAAGATGTGGAGATGCCGTTGATGGACTGGGGTGGATAAATGTAAGCAATCTTACAACACCAGGTTATAGTCCAACAGTTTTATTTGAAAATCACAAGCTTTCGGAGCTTACCTCCTTCGTCAGGTGAGTGAGGGGGGGGGGAAGGAAATGGAGCAATAGTCAGACCTCACTCACCTGACCGAAGGAGGTAAGTTCCGAAAGCTTGTGATTTTCAAATAAAACTGTTGGACTATAACCTGGTGTTGTAAGATTGCTTATATTAGAAGGACAAGGGCAGCAGGCACATGGGAATAACACCACCTGTACGTTCCCCTCCAAGTCACACACCATCCCGACTTGGAAATATATCGCCGTTCCTTCATCGTCGCTGGGTCAAAATCCTGGAACTCCCTTCCTAACAGCACTGTGGGAGAACCTTCACCACACGGACTGCAGCGGTTCAAGAAGGCGGCTCACCACCACCTTCTCAAGGGCAATTAGGAATGGGCAATAAATGCCGGCCTCGCCAGCGACGCCCACATCCCGTGAACGAATAAAAAAAAACTCGCTGCTCACGCCGCGGTCTCCTCTACACTGGGGAGACCAAACGCAGACTGGGTGATCGCTTAGCTGAACACCTCCACTCTGTCCGCAAACATGAATCTGAGCTTCCCATCGCTTGCCATTTTAATTCCCCGTCCCACTCCCACTCTGGCCTCTCTGTCCTCGGCCTCTTACACTGTTCCAATGAAGCTCAACGTAAGCTCGAGGAACAGCACCTCATCTTTCATTTAGGCATTTTACAACCTTCCGGACTCAATACTGATTTCAATAACTTCAGACCAAACCCACTGCCCCCTTTTTTTTCGAACAGCGAGTGCTGGTAATGGTTCTGCTTTTGCCATTTACAGTTACTCTAGACTGATCTTTTGTTTCTTTACTTGTCCCATTACCAACTTCCTTGCCTTGCACCATCATCATTTGTCATTTAATCACTCCTGTCCTGCAACCTATCACAGACCTTCCCTTTTGTTCTTTCCTCCCCTCTCTCCCTCCCCTGGCTCTGTACTTGCTTAAAAACTTTAACTCTTTAACATCTTCCAGTTCTGACAAAAGGTCTTCAACCTGAAACATTAACCCTGTTTCTTTCTCCACAGATGCTGCCTCACCTGCTGAGATTTTCCAGCATTTTCTGTTTCTATTCCCCTGTCCCAAAAACCACCCCTTGCAAAGCATTCCATATCTTTGTGGCGACTGGAGAAGCTGGGATTGTTCTCCTGAGAGCAGAGACGGTTAAGGGGACATTTAGTAGAAGTGGTCAGAGGACACAGATTTAAGATAATTGGCAAAAGAACCAGAAGTGAGATGAGGAGAATGTTTTTTTACGCAGCGAGTTGTGATGATCTGGAATATGTTGCCTGAAAGGTGGAAGCAGATTCAGTAGCAACTTTCAAAAGGGAATTGGAGAAATACTTGAAAAACAAAAATTTACAAGGCTGTAGGTTAAGAACAGGGGATTGAGACTAATTGGATAGCTCAAAGAATCGGCACAGGCACGATGGGCTGAATGGCCTTCTGTGCTGTAAAATTCTATGATCTATGATCTTTACATCACAGGTGGAAGTTTGTTTGTGTGTGTGTGTCAGCTCTTTAATAAAGCAAACTCAAACAAATCCCACCGCCCAGCTCCCTCCCCATAACCCCTGTATCATTAGAATTAAACAGGCACAGGAGGCCATTCGGCCCACTGTGCCTGTTCTTTGAAAGAGCTACCGATCCAATTAGTTCCCCACTCCCTCCTGCTCTTTCCCGGTCACCCCACAATTCTTTTCCTTTTCAAGTATATAGCCAATTCCCTTTTGAAAGTTACTATTGAATCCCCTATTAGGAAAAGGGCAGGGGAGTGGGATTAATTGGATCGCTCTTTCAAAGAACTGGCACAAGCACGATGGGCTGAATGGCCTCCTTCTGTGCTGTATCATTCTATGATTTGTGTCCTCTGGTTCCAGGCCCTCCTGCCACTGGAAACAGTTTCTCCCCATTGACTATGGAAACCCCTCATTATTTTGAACACCTCTATTAAATCTCCCCTTAACCTTCTCTGCTCCGAGGAGAACAGTCCCAGCTTCTCCAGTCTCTCCACATCACTGAAGTCCCTCATCCCTGGGACCATTCTAGTAAATCTCCTCTGCACCCTTCACCTAGGCCTTGACATCCTTCCTAAAGTGTCTTCCTCTGCTTCAAATATGTACCCAATTTTCCCTTGAAAGATGCAATGGTCTCTGCCCCCCTCCCCACAGCAAAGCATTCTATGCTGCAACTCTCATAACTCCCATAAAACACCATGGGACATTCCTGTATGTTAAAGGCTGTATATAAATGCAAGTTGTTGATGTTGTAGCTGTAAGACGAAGCACCATGGGTGTTTTTAAAGGTGCCATATAAATGAAAGAAGGATTTGTATTTATATCATCCAGGGAAGTCCACATGCAGCAAATTTAAAGTCTTCTTGTTCATGTATAGATTCCTCATGGCCTTGCTCAAACTTACCTCTGCAACCTTCTTTACCCTTCCGTCTCTTCATGTGGCATCTGGTCCTCTGCCATCTGTGCTTCCCCCCCTCACTGATGTACTATTATTAACAATGCCTTCAGCTATCTCTGTTCACACTGTCAATCCCTCCATCTTTCTACTTCCTTTTCTCCTTTTAAAAGTCTCTTGAAAACTCATCTCTTTAACCAAGCCTTTGGTTACTTCTGAAATTCCCCACCAAGTCCTCTCTTCTTTGTACATTAGTATATTAAAGGCCCTGTATAAGTGCAAGTTGTTGAATGACCAGTTGATTTGTTTTTGGTAATATTGGATGAGGGAGGAACGTGGGCCAGGACTCCAGAACTCCCTGGTTTTTTTTGAGACTAGAGCTATCAGAGCAAACAAGCTCAGTAACTCCCGAGCAAACAGACGTGTCCTTGGTTTGATGGACAGCACCTGTGACAATGCAGAACCTCCTCAATACTACACTAAAGTGTCAGCCCAGAGTATGGGCTTAAGTCTTGGAGCAGAGCTACAATGCATAATTATCTGACTTAGAAGCAAGAGCGCTACAAATTAAGCCAAGCTCGACAACATGAAGTAGGTGGGAAAACTATTTGAAAAAACTAATTTTGGTGTCTGGGTTATGTTTAAGACATTTCCAGAAAGCCATTCAAAATCTGTGCTATCTGGGCAATACTGCAGAGCTTCTGTCTCCAGTGGTCATTTACTCCATCAGCATCACCAAGATATCAAAGGGATCCTCTTCCCTAGATGCACTCTGGACCTGAGTTTTAGAGTGTCAATGGTCAAAGGCAGGTAGCAGTTCACCTGGGAAAACAGAGGAACTGAAGGGAAACTTTATCCTCACAGAGAATTTTTTTTTTTCAACATTTGCTGCTAGCCCACTATCTCAATTCAGGCAAAGATACAATTATATCAAAGGCTTAAAGGAGCTTCACTCGGAAAACAACCAGGAGCTCCCTGAAAAAAAGAAACTTAGCAGCGTGGATAATGGAGGGAGGGGGAATAACCAAACTCCAACACACAGTCCTTCTGATTTAACCATATTGAATCACAGCATAAAAAAGTGCTCATTTAGTATGTCTCTCTCCCCTCTTGCGGTGCCAGGTCAGGAGAGCAACATTCACACCATTATCACTGCTGCTGGGCAACCCATGTAAATATTAAAATAAAAAGCATAGGTTCTAGGTGGAACAGTGTAGAGGGAGCTTTACTCTGTATCTAACCCTGTACCTGCCCTGGGAGTGTTTGATGGGACAGCGTAGAGGGAGCTTTACTCTGTATCTAACCCTGTACCTGCCCTGGGAGTGTTTGATGGGACAGTGTAGAGGGAGCTTTACTCTGTATCTAACCCTGTACCTGCCCTGGGAGTGTTTGATGGGACAGTGTAGAGGGAGCTTTACTCTGTATCTAACCCTGTACCTGCCCTGGGAGTGTTTGACGGGACAGTGTAGAGGGAGCTTTACTCTGTATCTAACCCGTGTTGTACCTGCCCTGGGAGTGTTTGATGGGACAGTGTAGAGGGAGCTTTACTCTGTATCTAACCCTGTACCTGCCCCGGGAGTGTTTGATGGGACAGTGTAGAGGGAGCTTTACTCTGTATCTAACCCTGTACCTGCCCTGGGAGTGTTTGATGGGACAGTGTAGAGGGAGCTTTACTCTGTATCTAACCCTGTACCTGACCCCGGGAGTGTTTGATGGGACAGTGTAGAGGGAGCTTTACTCTGTATCTAACCCTGTACCTGACCCTGGGAGTGTTTGATGGGACAGTGTAGAGGGAGCTTTACTCTGTATCTAACCCTGTACCTGCCCTGGGAGTGTTTGATGGGACAGTGTAGAGGGAGCTTTACTCTGTATCTGACCCTGTACCTGACCCCGGGAGTGTTTGATGGGACAGTGTAGAGGGAGCTTTACTCTGTATCTGACCCTGTACCTGCCCTGGGAGTGTTTGATGGGACAGTGTAGAGGGAGCTTTACTCTGTATCTAACCCTGTACCTGCCCTGGGAGTGTTTGATGGGACAGTGTAGAGGGAGCTTTACTCTGTATCTAACCCTGTACCTGCCCTGGGAGTGTTTGATGGGACAGTGTAGAGGGAGCTTTACTCTGTATCTAACCCTGTACCTGCCCTGGGAGTGTTTGATGGGACAGTGTAGAGGGAGCTTTACTCTGTATCTAACCCTGTACCTGCCCTGGGAGTGTTTGATGGGACAGTGTAGAGGGAGCTTTACTCTGTATCTAACCCTGTACCTGCCCTGGGAGTGTTTGATGGGACAGTGTAGAGGGAGCTTTACTCTGTATCTAACCCTGTACCTGCCCTGGGAGTGTTTGATGGGACAGTGTAGAGGGAGCTTTACTCTGTATCTAACCCTGTACCTGCCCTGGGAGTGTTTGATGGGACAGTGTAGAGGGAGCTTTACTCTGTATCTAACCCTGTACCTGCCCTGGGAGTGTTTGACGGGACAGTGTAGAGGGAGCTTTACTCTGTATCTAACCCTGTACCTGCCCTGGGAGTGTTTGACGGGACAGTGTAGAGGGAGCTTTACTCTGTATCTAACCCTGTACCTGCCCTGGGAGTGTTTGACGGGACAGTGTAGAGGGAGCTTTACTCTGTATCTAACCCTGTACCTGCCCTGGGAGTGTTTGATGGGACAGTGTAGAGGGAGCTTTACTCTGTATCTAACCCTGTACCTGCCCTGGGGGTGTTTGATGGGACAGTGTAGAGGGAGATTTACTCTGTATCTAACCCTGTACCTGACCCTGGGAGTGTTTGATGGGACAGTGTAGAGGGAGCTTTACTCTGTATCTAACCCTGTACCTGCCCTGGGAGTGTTTGATGGGACAGTGTAGAGGGAGCTTTACTCTGTATCTAACCCTGTACCTGCCCTGGGAGTGTTTGACGGGACAGTGTCGAGGGAGCTTTACTCTGTATCTAACCCTGTACCTGCCCTGGGAGTGTTTGATGGGACAGTGTAGAGGGAGCTTTACTCTGTATCTAACCCTGTACCTGCCCTGGGAGTGTTTGATGGGACAGTGTAGAGGGAGCTTTACTCTGTATCTAACCCTGTACCTGCCCTGGGAGTGTTTGATGGGACAGTGTAGAGGGAGCTTTACTCTGTATCTAACCCTGTACCTGACCCTGGGAGTGTTTGATGGGACAGTGTAGAGGGAGCTTTACTCTGTATCTAACCCTGTACCTGCCCTGGGAGTGTTTGATGGGACAGTGTAGAGGGAGCTTTACTCTGTATCTAACCCTGTACCTGCCCTGGGAGTGTTTGACGGGACAGTGTAGAGGGAGCTTTACTCTGTATCTAACCCTGTACCTGCCCTGGGAGTGTTTGATGGGACAGTGTAGAGGGAGCTTTACTCTGTATCTAACCCTGTACCTGCCCTGGGGGTGTTTGATGGGACAGTGTAGAGGGAGATTTACTCTGTATCTAACCCTGTACCTGACCCTGGGAGTGTTTGATGGGACAGTGTAGAGGGAGCTTTACTCTGTATCTAACCCTGTACCTGCCCTGGGAGTGTTTGATGGGACAGTGTAGAGGGAGCTTTACTCTGTATCTAACCCTGTACCTGCCCTGGGAGTGTTTGATGGGACAGTGTAGAGGGAGCTTTACTCTGTATCTAACCCTGTACCTGCCCTGGGAGTGTTTGATGGGACAGTGTAGAGGGAGCTTTACTCTGTATCTAACCCTGTACCTGACCCTGGGAGTGTTTGATGGGACAGTGTAGAGGGAGCTTTACTCTGTATCTAACCCTGTACCTGCCCTGGGAGTGTTTGATGGGACAGTGCAGAGGGAGCTTTACTCTGTATCTAACCCTGTACCTGCCCTGGGAGTGTTTGATGGGACAGTGTAGAGGGAGCTTTACTCTGTATCTAACCCTGTACCTGCCCTGGGAGTGTTTGATGGGACAGTGTAGAGGGAGCTTTACTCTGTATCTAACCCTGTACCTGCCCTGGGAGTGTTTGATGGGATGCGGATTGCCTGATAGTGGAAGTGTTCCATTCCCCAGTATTATCATCCCTCACCTTGACAAGCACAAAAAAAGCAGTGCGTTGAAGGAAGGCAGTGACAGAGCCTGGATAAAAACAACAAATGGCCACATCAAGTCTCTTCATGTAACCTGGAACAGGAGAGAGCCAGGTACAGAGCATGAGTCGGAAGCTGGAATCCCAGGAATGCAGGCTACAATCTCGCCAGGAAAACCATCTCGTGTTACTGGGTGAGAGTTCACATCAAACTATGCAGAGGAAAAATCAAACTTTCTCCCCTCCTCTTCTGAAGTTACTGATCCTTACTGCACTCTCTCCAATCCCTCACCCACATGGCCAGTCCTTCTGTATGAGCCTAGATAGATGTACGCTGCACCCCCCCACCCAGTCCACAGGCACTGAAGTCAGTTGTACGACACACCACCACCCAGGCTCGGATCAGCCTTCAGCTTCCTTGGCCCAGACTGGGGCTGGAAGGTGGGGTCTTCTTGGACTATGTGGTTTTGTGCCAGATTGAGGTAAAATATTTATCAGATTAAGTGAAGAGTAATGCTTCTTTTGAAAATCTTACATTCACAAACACCAGCATTATAAATGTGAAGAGTCAACAATTTAACTGTACCAGGTTTAATCACTGGTCAGTGGGGAGTTCGCTGATCCCAGCCCAGGCTTCAGCACCCCCCGACTTAGAGAAGGGAAGAATTATCACTCTTGAGGGACTCCTGCTTGAAAAATGCATGTTGTTTGGACATCGGATAAGGACAGTGTTGATGTTAACTGTGGCCAGGGCTGCATTCAGCTGTAGTGTACGCAATGATTAAAGAGCCTAACGCTCAAGGTCTAGACTCACCCAAGAACAATGGCCACTTTGGCGATGTATCAAGCACCTTTGGAACAATACCTCAAGTGCAGGAAAGGAATAAACACATTCAGGAGAGAGGAAAAGAACAGAAAATAAATTTAAAAGCCCTTCTCTGATCACATGGCAGTGACATATGGTAAAGCCATAAGCAAAACTCAAGACAGCACAGGAAGAATGCAGGTTCACACTTCTGATTCATGCACAGCGACTTCTCAATCTCACCAGGGGTCATTGGGGAGGAAAGGTGGAGTGACAGCTGCATGATTTCAGCCCTAACCAGGGTGAGATTGGCAGCGGAGACACCACCTAGTTGGTTTCACAAGAGAAGGGGAGTCCTCCCTCTGGCCTACCGACTGGTGGATATCACACAAGAACACTATCAGGCTCACCTCCACCGTCGAATAGCCTGCCTACAATTGCTGCCTAACCTCACATGGAGGAGCAGCCGCTCGGGCAAAGTGCCAGTGAGCGGCCCCTGCCAATGGAACTGTACCTGAGCAAGAACAAGCATCTTCAGGGGAGGACAAGGATTACAAGTTTTTCATATAGAGTCTAACCACAAAATAACAAAACCTGTAGTGATTTTAACTCTGGCTTGGAATTCCGACACAAAAAAATTTACCTGACTATCCAGACCAGTTGCCTTTTAGGAGAGATAGAGATGGTAAATCACTCTTTTCATCAGCCGTGGTCCCCTCTGGCTACAATTCCCCATGCCCCACAAAGCAGAATATAATCACTTAAGACTGTTGCAGGAAAGGGAGAGGAGGTCGTTTGTAGTGGAGCTGCATGGAACGTTAGTCTTGTCATAAACCAATAGTTCAACAGTACAATCACAGTTATGGAATAAAAAATAAACAGTGACTCATGGATGTTGTAAACTGCACACATTTAGTCCAGCAAGCTTTCCTCCTCTCCCGAAGGTGTGGACTCCCACTGGGGAATAGTTCCATGGTTGCTGGCCATCTAGTACCTGACCAACGTGATTCATTTTCACTTATGTGACTGCGTCATCATCAATAGGCTATTCGAGTGTCTGGGGCATCGCAGCCTGACATTGTCACACATACAAATTCCAGCAAGGGTCACCCGCTAGAGGCCAGGAGTGGAAATCTTTGCTACTCCATTAGCTAGCGGCACTGAGGCCAATTATAGTGCCCCTACCACTCTCTGGCTCAGAAAAGACAGGGGTGGAATCTAGGGCTTCCTGGTCTGTGTGGGTCAGTACCAGTGGGTGGTGCATTTACCCACTGAATCAGAAGGAGACCTAGAAAGCAACTGAATGGAAAAAAGAAATAAGAGACACGTGAATTCTTGTGCTGTTTCACAATAGTGATGTGTGGGGTTAGTGGCGTGCACACACAGGCAGGATTTATTTAGCAATACTACTAGGTATAAAATCATTGTTCAATGTGGCTAAAACTTTCTTAATTGAATGTTTAAGTGGTCAACACAGTAACCCACCACCAGCTTGTAAAGAGGGAACCTCACCATCAGAACCGTTTATCAAAAGAAAAATATGATGAGTTTTGTGCTCGGGTACAGCACAGGTCCAATGCAGAGTAAATCTCTCAGCATGTTGTCCCACCAACACACCTCAGCTCCACTCTCAGAAAGAAGGCTGCACCCTATTGCACTAGTGGGACATTTCTATTTCAGAGGCAGCTTTGCACCAAAAACTGACATTTCATGTGGGACACTTCCATCCCATCAATTGGAGCTGAATTTGAACCCAAACGTCAGTGTCTAACCCACTGCACCACTCAGTGCCCGTGGGAGGCAGTTTAAAAACCAATCAGAATGAATTAGGATGAACATTATTGTCTCTTTATTTCCCCCCTTCAATTCGTTGAATATTTGTGTTTAAGGACCAAGTACCAATGACATCAGAGAGCAACAAATGTGCCACAAGAGCATTAATGTGCGCAGCTCAGCATTAATGTGCGCAGCTCAGACAGAAATATTCCCAGGGTAATGACTGCATCACTGCTGACTCATCTATCTAATACAGTCAGTCTCAGTAACTCCGGCACACTAGTAGCACCATCCTCCGCAACCCCCAGCAAATCAGATGTCCTTCAAACAAAAAACATTTGCATGTTGATAAGCAGCAAGATGGCATCATTCTTCCCATATTGCTTATAAGGGTTTCAGAGGCTGGTACAAGGATTCTATATTTCTCCTTCCCGCTATCCCAGCCTTTGGGAAGGAACTCCTTAGTTTCTTCTCCCCTCTAGCAGGCTAGCCATCTCTTTCCTATAGTGCAGAACGTTGGCCCCTTAATTTTGGGGGGGGGGGGGGGGGGGAAGGGAAAGAAGAGGAGGAGGACAGCTCTGCCTCTCTCCCCGCCAGGGGATCTGCTCTAGCTCTAGCTCTAGATCTTCTTCCAGGATATCCAGAGCTGTTGAACATATCAGCTTCCTTGATCAGAATTGCCCCACCCCAGGCTAAGTGGCAGGTGACTTCCATCCCAGCTAAATTCACCATTCACAGGGTCACCATTATGATAGGTCCTTTGCTTGATCTTTCATACATATGAATGGATGTTCTATTTCTATATTTTATTTGGATTGTTTTAATTTTTCATTTAAAGAAAGGTCTGATGGTGCACTTCCCTCTTTTAGATACAAAAACGTTCGCACCAACCTATTTTTCTATTACTCCAGATCGAGTCTGTAACATAATTAATCGCAGCACAAAGGGTGTACGGTAACGCAGGAAACCAAAAGGGTCATTGTCCATTCCCTTCTCACTGGTACATTTCTGGAGTCCTGTACCTCCACCTTCCCCCGCCGGTTTACTCGAGTGCTGCCTCCTAGCTGTCGCCTTCATTTCCATCTGCCGCCGTCCTGACCATGCGTCTGGCGCCACCGCGTGTCCTGGTGGGCCCCGGCGGCTTACTGAAGGCCGGCTGGTAAGTGTGTTGTTTTGGGTGGACTTCATCGTACAAGAACTCTGCAGTCAGCTCCGCCCCATCGTCAATCTCAACCTGAGCAAAGCAAAGAAAACACCCCTGACAAAAAGGAAGGCCTCATTCTTCAGTGCCAGTCTGCACGGAGTTGAGTGATCTCACCCGGGCCAGCAGGAGGGAAAACAATTGGGCAATAAGTGCTTCAAGGTTAGGGAGTGAAAACTCAGCCGGTGTTCCCACCTCTGACCTCTACCCAGTGACTTTAACTGGAACGTACAGAAGCAGGAAGCTGCCTCTGCACTTTCAGTCCCTGAACTTCCAATTTTCAAAACCTCCTGAGGATTTTCCAAATGGCTAAACCCAGCAGATGGAACATTTTCAGGGATCGAGGTCTCCATTGTTAGTGACCCTCTGGATCTTATTCACGATAGCAGAGTTTGGAGAGGTTGGGGGGCAAGCACATTGGGAAGAGTTTCACTCATTATATCTGTGTCGGCCGCAGGCACAGTGTCTCAGGAAGATTTGGTGGTCTTGCTCCACTGACCTACGACCCCCTTCCCACCCCGAACCAAATCACCACTTGTGTCCTTGCTGGATCAGAACATGCAGGAAGGAGAGGCTCAGCTTGGCTCCCCAACCCCACCAATGGCGGCAAGGCCAAGGTTGCTGGCCAGGGTGTCATCAGAAGTATATCTATCCACATCGGAGAGATTTACTTTGGGGTGACAGCAATTTACCACAGAGCTAACAGATCCCCAATTTCTAAAACCAGTGCAACATGATGTGCTCACCTTCCTCGCAATCTGCAAGCCCAGCTGTTGCTCCACAGAGTTTAGAAAGGGCCCCTTGCAGCTGGAGTACAGCATACGCTCCTTGATAGTGCAGTTATTCCCCGGCATGGAGTAGATGAAGACTGCCAAGAGAGAGAACAGCATTCAGTTCCAGCCAACGCAGCGCACGCTAAGGAACAGCATAGCACATAGTATAATTGAACGCATCTACACAAAAATCAAATCAAGCTCCCCTCCCTGCTGGTGCAGGGAGTCCATGAATTGCATGGTGTAGGACTGGGGTGCACAGAACAGAAAGGTTCCAGGTTCCATCCTTGGTTGTGCGGTGGCCAGCAGTACGGTAACTACAAATGGCGTCAGCATCCCTGGTACTACTCCCCTGCAAGGAGTCGACGCCTTCAGGAAGATTCCTGCACCCTGTTGCCTCTCCCTCAGGGAGATAGATGCACACTTAATATTTAATTGTTTTTGAATCCCCTTCTCTTGATTTCCCCTAGCCTAAACTGAGGGCAGGCTCAGCACCGCCTCCCAGAGACCCTCCTGGTCAGCATGGCTCGACATTGATCCATTGAGCTGTAGACGTCCCCACTACGTGTGGTACAGCACACAGTTTAGATGCTCCATAGCTCCATCCAGTAGTAGAAAGCATTCTCTCCCCGTGAATCAACATTAAAATGAATCAAAAAGCAAGAGTAGAGCCTCATCCCAACAGTTTGGGCTGGATTCAACCCAAGTCCCAGAGCAGAAAGGCTGGTCTCTAATTTACACCACCACCCGGTTCCCCATTATCCTTCTCCTTTTCAGGAGACAGATTGATTTTAAAACGGTCATTGTATCCCATGTAAAGCTGCATGATGGGTTCCCTGCCAGTCACGATTTGTAAACACATCATTCACTTTGCTTGTACAGGATGCCATGATGAAACGGATGGCCATCTCTTTCAGATGCTTCCACTCCCTGAAACTGCCAACAAGTCACCTTGAAGGTTCGGCTGTATGTAGACTAGTGACACTGCGTTAATACACCCACCTAACGATTCCAGGTGCTCCCCCTCATGTGAA
Organism: Heptranchias perlo; assembly: GCF_035084215.1. NCBI lineage: Eukaryota > Metazoa > Chordata > Chondrichthyes > Hexanchiformes > Hexanchidae > Heptranchias > Heptranchias perlo. The sequence continues at coordinate 34,199 of NW_027139497.1, forward strand.
TGCTTGTACAGGAAGAAGTGCCAGCGCGGAAAATCAGAGGGCACTCGCTTCGGAAGATCAGCAATCTCAGTCGGCTGGGTGTGCACGAGACTAATCACTTCAGCCTCTGTATCCAATTTCTGCGTATGGAAAGAGAGAAGAGAATATTAAAAAAAAGGGACAGACAACTAAAACAGACACCACAAAGTCCCCTGATGGCTCAGCCCAGTGTGGCACCGAGCCAAGTAGCGAAGGGAACTCTCAGACCCTGTCCCCAATCGGCAGCAAGCTAGCTGATCTCAAGCCGTGGTGACATGCGAGGAGCTAGACTTTCAGTGCTCCAGGCAGAGAGGGGAAAAGAAACGGCCAGCGTTCCCACTCCTGATCACCGTTTCGGCAACTCCTGCTGGGAAAACGAGCGGCAGGTGAGGACGGAGTTCAGCCAGGATGTTCTCAACGATCCGATAGCTTTTCACAGCTATAATCGTGAAGAAAAATAGTTACTGGTGGTGGGAATGCACTGGAAGGGGAGCTACAGCGACTCAGGAGGAGGGGCGGAGAGGGGAGGTAAACCCAACGGGAAATGTCCTGCCTAGGTTGTACCCACCTCTCCTGGCAGGCAGAGGACACGTTCCCGGAGCAGTTCTAGGCAGCGAGTCCAGGGAGAGTTAAGGAACATGGGGGATCATTTACAATGAGGGAGGGGAAAAGGAAGGACCTTTCATAGGGAGATTCAGTTCCCTTTCTCCATGTGTAAAAGAACTATGGTGCCATTTGCTGAAAGAACCAGTGCAGAGCACAGAACCTCGTCTGTGATGAATATGATAAAGCTCCAGAGCATCAGATTAATACTGTTTATTAATGTTATGTTTAATTAGTCGGTCTCCAATTACATTGCTCACGGAGGAAGAAATGGTTTCTCTCTTTCTGACACTCTCCCCTTGCTTGTTGCCCTTTTGTTCTTTCTGGCTTGCTCTGACTGATTTCTGTTTTGCCTCTTTCTCTGTGTGGTTCTCACTATGGCTCAGTGGTAGCATCTCACCTCTGAGTCAGAAGGTCATGGTTTCACGTCCCACCCCAGGAACTCAATCACAAAATCCAGGCTGACACTCCCAGTGCAGCGCTGCACTGTTGGAGGTGCCGTCTTTCGGATAAGACGTTAAACTGAGGCCCCGTCTGCCCTCTGGGGTGGACGTAAAAGGGCCACTATTTGAAGATGGGGAATTTGTGGGGGGGGGGGGGGGGGGGGGGGGGGGGGGGGGGAGTGGAAAATTCTTCCTGGGCAATATTTATCCCTCAACCAGCATCACTAAAACAGATGATCTGGTCATTATCACATTACTGTTTGTGGGATCTTGCTGTGCGCAAATTGGCTGCCGCGTTTCCTACATTACAACAGTGACCACACTTCGAAAGTACTTCATTGGCTCTAAAGCACTTTGGGACGTCCTGAGGTCGTGAAAGGTGCTATACGAATGCAAGAATTTGTTTTTTTCTTTCTTTTTCCTCTCGTTGTGGTCTCTTCCTTTTCCTCACTCTTTATCTCCGCGGCTTCCTCTGCCTTCTCTCTGTCGTATGTACCACCTCTCTCTCTTTGAAACTAATTTCAATAGGCCCCTTGCAGCCAGCGAAAAGAGTGGACTTGCCATCTCATGCGCCCTGGCCTGATTCAAACCAGGTCCAAGAGCTGAAAGGCCAATGTCAATAAACAACTGCATCACCCAGTGTTTTTGAAGCAATGTTTTGGTGGGGAGGAAGGAGAGGAAAGGATGGTGCTGGACATGGCACCACACACGGTCTCAACCTGTGTCTGTCCTCGGTACACTCAAGGGCTGTGGAGAGGGAAGGAGCTGGAAAGAACCCAAGGGAGAGAAACACCCGTCAGGCATGGGAATTGGGGGGTGGGGGAAAAATAGGAACGCCCCTTTGCCACTCGCGAGCGGACTGCCGCAGCAGGCCTTTAGCGGGCCAGAGACGAGCGCTGTTGGGTCACATACCAGTTGAACGTAGTTGACTTTCTTCTGTTGCAGTTGGCGCAGAGCCTGCAGAGCATTCTCCTCGACCGGGAACGCAATGCCCTGTAGAGTCGGCTGCTTGGTGTCAACGTGAACCTCTGTATTTATCTAAGAGAATAAAGAGAATCCCTTTTTGTAACTGGGCATAAAACACAAGAGCAGCAAGAATTAGACACGTAGGAAGCACACTCCACCCCCTTAAAGGGGCATTTTTTAGTCTTTTGAAAGAACATCCTTATTCCTGTTACAAAATCATCCACCCAAGGGCACTAATGACAGTATATCTGAGTGTTCTATACCAATTAGACTTATTGTCCTTCCACCTCGGTTTTCTACATTCAGACCAGGAGTGTCCCAGGTCCCATTCCCAGTCTGTGTCGCGTTAGCTGATCTCAGCCCTGGGATGCTACCATTGGCCTCAGTGCCCCTGGGTCACGAGAGGGAAAAGCCGGGGGCTCCCGCTCCTGATCACCTCCGGCCGGATAGTGCGTATGTGTGGGAGTCGGTAGGGGTCAGGATTGGGCTCGGCTGTGATGCTCCCATGGTTGAATATTCAGTGTCTGTGCCCTCACATGACGAACAGCCCCTTGGGCGAGGTACCAGAGGGTACCTGGTGCCCGTACGTACCCCAGCGAGAGTCAGGAAAGGAAGGGAGTAAATAAGAAACTCGTGACTCACACACGCATACAATCGTTTCACAGCACAAACACACAGGCATGCACAGGAGAGGTTCTGCAGTCCCTCGCCTGGACAACCTACCGAGCTGCACAGAGACTCCTCCTGTGACCCATAGAAGCAGCACAGACAGCACACGTCACTGCTGTCACTGTCAGACTATAAAACAACAAGGAATGTTTACTACTCACAGTGTTGAGTTTGAAAACGCCAAAGAAGAAAACAGCTCCCAAGAAGGGCGCCAAGAAAACAGTGAATAAAACGCCAAAGGGCAGTAAAAGGAGGAGATGGTGGAAGGAGGAGAGTTACTCCATCTACAAAGTGATGAAGCAGGTTCACCCTGGACACCAGCATCTCCTCCAAGGCCATAAGCGTCATAAGCTCCTTTGTGAACAATATTTTCGAGCGCAGGGTGGGTGAGGCTTCCCACCTGGCCCATTACAACAAGCACCGCACCATCAGGTCCCGGGAGATCCAGAGCGCGGTGCGCCTGCTGCCGCCCACGGGAGCTGGCCAAGGCCGTGACCAAGTACACCAGCTCCAAGTAAAACTCCACAATGCACTGAAACTACATCAGAAAGGGGGGAAAGAAAAACAGCACACAAAGCAGTGAAAAAAGGTCCAGGGATGGAGAGCGGAACACAGACTCTCCGTTCAGGAGCAATGTGGTTGTAACTCATGAGGAGAGAGGCTTCAGAGATACAGCAAGAGTCACCGACAGCCTTAGAAGTCAGACAGCACCTGACGTTCACTTGCTATTCAATTAGTACTGGTGACACGCAGAGATTTGCGGTGCCTGTCTCCTCCCCATCTCTCCTGAAAGTGCCAGACACACACACTGCGGTACCTCGCTCAGCTCTCCCCGTATGGGCCTAGATAGTGACTGTTCGACTGAAGAGGGCATCACCGAGCCCAACCCTATCCAAACCCAACATCCATCTTCCAGCATCGATCAGGTGTGGGAACCCCGGCCCCCTCCCTACTGTAGCACCCTCAATTGCCCACCCTGGCTGAGGGCAGCTAACTCAACACTGACCAGGAATGGGACCTTCTTGGTCTGTGTGGCTCAGTGCAGCCACAGATGGTGTATTTCACAACTGAGTGTTATGGGGGGGATCCTCGTATTCTTAAACGGAAAAATGACTTAACACTTTGGTGCCCATCGGTGACTTGTGGGGGAGACCAAAACTAGGGGCTATAAATATAAGACAGTCAGTAATAAATCCAATAGGGAATTCAGGAGAAACTTCTTTACCCAGAGAGTGGTGAGAATGTGGAACTCACTCCCACAGGGAGTGGTTGAGGGGAATAACAGATGGATTTAAGGGGAAGCTGGATAAACACATGAGGGAGAAAGGAATAGAAGGATTTGGTGATAGAGTGAGATGGAGTAGGGAGGGAGGAGGCTCGTGTGGAGCATAAACACCGGCACAGACCAGTTGGGCCGAATGGCCTGTTTCTGTGCTGTAAATTCTACGCAATCCCCCTACAGTCTGTATGCGGTACGGCCAACCACGAGTGCCATCAGGACCCGCTGACCAGAGCGCAGCGAGAGCCACTCTTTACCTCGCTGATCTTCAGCTGATGCAGCTCCTGTTCGGCAGCAGTCAGGGGGGCAGGTGCTGCGTGTGAGGCGAGATACTTTCGGTAGCCGCTCAGAGTGATATCTTCCTGCAACAGAGAGTTTCAGAGAAGGATGAGAAACCTTGCTCCATTGCCAGGGAGGGCAGTTCACAGGAAACAGTCACCTCTCTGACCCGGTGGGACGGATCGACTCGTGCGCGTATCCGCGCCCAACAGATCAGAGGAAACGGAACCTCAAAAAAACCGCACCGTACCAGCTGAGTGGCAAATATCTCATCCTTGATGTGTCCGCCGCCAAACTCCTTCTTCAGCGTGGCCCTGGTCGCTGCATAGAGCATCTTCTGTCGAATCTAAAAACAACAGCAGGGACAGAATTCAACCAGCATCACAAAATGCACAGCTAGAGAAACCACCTCATACTCCAAAAGCACACAGCAATGACCTCCCTGCTCCTCTCCTCAAGCTGCCAACTCCTGCTGGTAGGAACAGGGGGAGGCCATTCAGCCCCTCGAGCCTGTTCTGCCATTCAATTAGATTACGGCTGATCCGTATCTTAACTCCATCTACCCGCATTGGTCCCGTAACCCTTAATACACTTGCCCAACAAAAATCGATCAGATCAGATAGATCTAGCAAAAATCAATCAATCTCCGTCTTTTCAGCTCCAATTGACCCCCAGCACCAACAGCTTTTTGAGGGGAGGGGGGAAAAGAGAGTTCCATATTCCCACTCCCCTTTGTGTGAAGAAATGCTTCCCGACATCACCCCTGAACGGCCTGGCTCTAATTTTAAGGTTCTGCCCCCTTGTTCTGGACTCCCCCCACCAGAGGAAATAGTTTCTCTCTATCGACCCTATCAAATCCTTTAATCATCTTAAACCCCTCGATTAGATCACCCCTTAATCTTCCACACTTGAGGGAATACAAGCCTGGTCTGTGCAACCTGTCCTCGGAATTTAACCCCTTTAGCCCCGGTATCATTCTGGTGAATCTGCGCTGCACCCCCTCCAAGGCCAATCGATCCTTCCTGAGGTGCGGTGCCCAGAACTGAACCCAGTATCTCCAGATGGGGTCTGACCAGAGCATTACAATTCGACTCATGCTGAACACCCAGGTGGCTATGATTCACGTACGAGCAGCGGTCTACTCTACAATGGGCAGGGGGCATCGAATCTGGGTGTAACCCTGTCCTCACCTGGTGCACACGCACAACACACCATGCTGCAGGAGTTCACTGGGCAGTGGTCACGAGCAGGAACCCTGGCTCTAACCCAGGGGCGCTGAATCCAATTGCTCCAAACCAGCTAACTCAGCACAGACCTGGGACCCGCCTGATCTGTCTGGCACAGCACCACACAGGGCAGTGGATCCACCCAGGAAGCTCGACTCTCTTTTAAAAAGGTACTTCTTCCTCTCTTCGGACAGCATCCACAGTTAAAAGCCAACCAGCTTCCAGCACTGTCGCTGTAACACAGCCCAATATACAATATATCCCTCTCTCTCCCCTTGCAAGGAAACAGCAGATCTCCGCTCAGTGTCTCTGAGCAGCACCTGGATTATTGGCCTGACCCATCATCTGCTCACTCCACAGTGCCTCAAGCTCAGGCATGACAGTACCGTTTATAATTTACTTCCCCCATTCTCTATCTTGTCCTGCTCCCCTCCCCTCCCTCCCCACCAATCCAGTGTCTGGCCACACAACCATGCCTCTGCCAGACGTCACCAGGTGCTGCATCGGTTCAGGCAAGGGACCGAGTCACCTTCCCATTCTCCCTCACACTCCGTGGTTGTGTATCTAACCAGAATTTGTCGCAATGGCGCAGCAAGACTGAGTTTTCACTGGCAGGAGGGTCCGAAACCAGAGAACACAAATTTCAGATAATCGGAAAAAGAACCGGAGGGGAGAGGAGGAGGAGAATTTTTTTTTTCCCGTTATGACCTGGAATTCACTGCCTGAAAGGGCGGTGGAAGCAGATTCAATAATAACTTTCAAAAGGGAATTGGATAAATACTGGAAGGGGAAAAATTTGCAGGGCTAAGGGGAAAAAGCAGGGGGGGATGGGTCTAATTGGATAGATAGCTCTTTCAAAATTATATCTCCAACCCTTATCCTTCCCCCCCCCACCCCCACTCCACAGCCCCGCAGGATATTGCTGTGAAGATAGTTTCATCTCTCCCTCCCCGCAGGATCAGATCTTACAAGCGAGCATTCAGGTGACCAGGAGATGAAGATCCACTCGTATCCCTGTGCATTCTGGCTATCGAGGCAGTACAGGATGTAGCAGGGCTGCACCTCCTGGAGCAGTGGAAGGACCAGCTCGTCGTAATCTTTGTCCCACGTCTTCCCTGGCTCCCGGTGCTCGCCCAGGGCAAGGTGCTCTGGAAACAAGAGGAGAAAAGCCACCATCAGACTGTCACACAAACACGCCCTGCCCCTGCACCTCACCGACACAAGCCCACGGCTTTCTACCTCCCTCAGATACAGGCCAAGTGGCAAAGGAGCTCTTGTCCTGCTCCGTGTCTGGGCTAAACTGGAATCACATCTCCGGTATAAAAGGATCTGCTTTAAAGCATGGAATGTACAGCACAGGAACAGGCCATTCGGCCCAACTGGTCCATGCTGGTGTTTATGCTCCACTCGAGCCTCCTCCCTCCCTACTTCATCTCACCCCATCAGCATATCCTTCTATTCCTCTCTCCCTCATGTGTTGATCTACGATATTCCCCTCAACCTGTGGGAGCGAGATCCACATTCTCACCACTCTCTGGGTAAAGAGGTTTCTCCTGAATTCCCTCGTGGATTTATTACTATCTTATCTTAATGACCCAGTAACCTAAAATGTGTATGAATGAATATTTCATTGGAATAATCTTCTATAACAGAGACAAGCATCCTCCAGTACCTGCAGCTCCACCCGCCTCCCTCGCCTGCACCTCTCCTCTCTTACATGCAATGTGAGCCTCTGCCAACTTCATCCCACAGTCACAACTACACAAGACTCCTGGTAGCAGCTGATTCACTCCAGCTCACTCTGGACGGAGTGTGTGGGTTTATTCTGATAGCTAGGGGAAGAGAGCCATCGCAGTCCAGAAATAGCAGCAGCCCTCCGTCCGGTATCTTGCTATTCTTCCCATGTGAGCGTTGGCAGGCTATTCGATAACAGGGGCATCACAGCCCAGACTGGTCTCTCTCGCAAACACACCAGCTACTGGATAGTAATCGGGCGGGGGCGGGGCCCGGCCCTGGCTGAATTCCCTCCCTAACTAACCTAATTGTAGCCCTGACCCCACTCAGGCTGGGATCAGCTAACTTCAGCTCAGACTCGGGGTGGGGACCCGAGCCCTTCCTGGTCTGTGTGGCTCAGTATGACACCAGGCAGGGCACTCACCCACTGAGGCACCAGGGGATAAAACAAATGAATATTTAAATAGGTGGGAACGGATCCAACAGACAGAGGGAGCACGTAGGGGGCACCAGTACCATTGTCGATGATAACCTGGATCAGTCGGACCGAACCGTCCTTCGCTCTGGAGAAGAACTGCTGCAATTCTTGTGATGCTGCAAAAGTTGAAAAGATACATGACATCAGAGAGGGGGGGAGAATTACACGCCAGCTCGGGGAGGGGGGAGGAAAATCACACGTCAGCTCAGAGAGGTTCTCTGTTGTGCTTAATAATGATCCCAGGTATCACGTTACAAGGGAGAGTTAAGGAAGATAGAGAAGTGATGCCTTCAGGGTGACCTAACTGCAGCTCAAGATTATGAGGGAAAATGGACAAAAAAAACGATCCTGGCAAATTGGTCTCTCTGGTGAATGTTCAAATACCAGTAACACGAGTTACAAATTAGCAAGGAGTCAGGCAGAACTCTTTGATCAAAAAGGTAATCAAGTTGTGGCATTAGTTAGCAGGGAAGTGAGCGATATAAATGGTATCGAGAGAAAATGTGATGTGTCTATGGTGAGAGAAAGGGTTGAAAGGAAGGGCTTGTATTTCTCCAGCACCTTTGGGACCTCACGTCCCAAAGTGCTTTACAGACAACAAAGTACTTTTTGACGTGTGGTCACTGTTGTAATGTAGGAAATGCAGCAGCCAATTTGCGCTCAGCAAGATCCCACAAACAGCAATGTGATAATGACCAGATCATCTGCTTTTAATGATGATGGTTGAGGGATAAATGTTGGCCCCAGGACACCGGGGAGAACTCCCCCTGCTCTTCCTCGAAATAATGCCGTAGGATCTTTGATGCGATTTAGCGCCTCATCCGAAAGACGGCCCCTCCGACAGTGCGGCACACCCTCAGTACTGGCCCTCCGACAGTGCGGCGCTCCCTCAGTACCGGCCCTCCGACAGTGCGGCGCACCCTCAGTACCGGCCCTCCGACAGTGCGGCGCACCCTCAGCACTGGCCCTCCGACAGTGCGGCGCACCCTCAGCACCGGCCCTCCGACAGTGCGGCGCTCCCTCAGCACCGGCCCTCCGACAGTGCGGCGCTCCCTCAGTACCTGCCCTCCGACAGTGCGGCGCTCCCTCAGTACTGGCCCTCCGACAGTGCGGCGCTCCCTCAGCACCGGCCCTCCGACAGTGCGGCGCACCCTCAGCACCGGCCCTCCGACAGCGCGGCGCTCCCTCAGTACCGGCCCTCCGACAGTGCGGCGCACCCTCAGCACCGGCCCTCCGACAGTGCGGCGCACCCTCAGCACTGGCCCTCCGACAGTGCGGCGCACCCTCAGCACCGGCCCTCCGACAGTGCGGCGCTCCCTCAGCACCGGCCCTCCGACAGTGCGGCGCACCCTCAGCACCGGCCCTCCGACAGCGCGGCGCTCCCTCAGTACCGACCCTCCGACAGTGCGGCGCTCCCTCAGTACTGGCCCTCCGACAGTGCGGCGCTCCCTCAGCACTGGCCCTCCGACAGCGCGGCGCTCCCTCAGCACTGCACTGGGAACGTTGACCTGAATTATGGGCTGACGTCTCTGGAGTGGAGACTTGAACCCACGACTATCTGACGTCTGTGTCTGTGTCTGTCTGGGTCTTCTTCCTGTCGCTGAAAACGGTTCCATTCGGACCGTGCTCCCCACCATTAAGTAGCCACCGGTGCAGTGAGACCCATGCACTGCACTGAAATGCTGCAGTCGCCATTTCCTGGCCAGTGAAGGGGGTGCCATTTGGGGGAAGCTCACCAAGGACCTTCAGTAGGAGAGCGGGTGACCCACAGACACATTCCCCAACCCAGACCCTGGTCAGAGGGAAGTAACAGTTTCAGTATCACTCCATTGCTCTGCAATAACTCAAGAACCCATTCAGGAGAAAAGGGGAACCATTTTCCAGAAAGTCTGGTTTACACACAATACTGACCTGAAAGTTCATACCACACCCCTCTACCTTGAACATAAAACTATTTTAAACAAGTCTCCTGACTGTTCAAGCACCAACACTCTCTGCGATACAGATCGTCCACTCACTCAAGTGTTGTTTTAATCGTAAAATAGTTTTCATTTGACTCTCATTCCAGGGACCTCAAATCTTAGTCTCAATTGATGAATTGCTTTTGGAAGAAATTTACTGCTAGTTTTGATCTAGCTCTGCGTTCTCCAGTTTAAGCCAGAACAAATCTTAATTTCTGCCTTCAACTAGTTTTTATGACTTGTTTCTATTTTGCTTTTAATAAAGAATTTAGTTAAAACACAGTAATCTTACTCAACTGTGTATTCTTTCATACTTTGGATTTGACGGACCACGCAAGGAGGGAACCTCAAACAAAGATAAATGTAACCATCCGGGAACAGATACATAACAACCACCTGCATTTATACAGTGCCTTTAATGGAGTGAAACGTCCCGAGCCACATAAGGAGATATTAGGACAGGTGACCAAAAGCTTGGTCAAAGAGGGAGGTTTTAAGGAGCGTCTGAAAGAAGGAGAGAGAGAGGCGGAGAGGTTTAGGGAGGGAATTCCAGAGCTTAGGGCCGAGGCAGCTGAAGGCACGGCCGCCAATGGTGGAGCGATGGAAATCGGGGGACGCGCAAGAGGCCAGAATTGGAGGAGCGCAGAGATCTGGGAGGGTTCAAGGGCTGGAGGAGGTTACAGAGATAGGGAGGGGGGGGGGGGAGGGGATGCCATGGAGCGATTAGAAAACAAGAACTGCACAACCAAGCAAGCAATAGGGATCCCACAGGAAATACCAGTGCTCGAGGACATCACTCTCAATCAAATGAAATGTAAAGGCCAAATTAAACCACATTTTCCAATGGAAACTTTGCAAAGTGACTTCTGTCCCTACTTTGGTTTACTGTTCCTTTCTAAATAGTATTTTTATTCCCACTGTGCTGCACCCCACAGCTGGGAGGGACAGGCTGGAACGCTCTGCCGTTACTGCAGTTTGGACACTCTGTCTTTCCTCCGGTGGTGGGAGGTTTAGTGCCTTCACTCAGCGCATCATCACAGCACAGCCGAGATCAGGAACTCACCCAAATGGGAACCATTCACTTCCCCGAAATGGACCTGTTCCCCCCCTCACCCCACATACAGGACACACCACGCATGGATTCTACGCAGCACACTGTATAGTGCGGACACGGGCTGGCTCGCCTCTCTTCTGAAGGCCTCCTGCGATCCTCAGTCTATGCTGAATTAGCCAAGTTCAGCAAGGTACAATCGGACCTGCGTGGGAGTGAGCAAATCGCCCAGGATTGGTCCCTGTCCCTGGTTGGTATCCAGTGGGCCCCACTGGAAAAGGGCAGGATCAGGCCTGCCTGCACTCACCATCAAGGCCCAGAGATGGTGACTGGCTATTTGGGCAGGGAACTGTACCCAGCAAGACAGGAGAAACGTTTTTTTGAAAATAAAATTTGAGATTGAAGCTCTCCAGCACACAATCAGTTAAAAATTCTGCATTAAACAAGGCTTCCTCTCCTGGTGTGAGACAGCTGGCCCCTCAACGCATTGCCCATCAACCGTGATGCCGGTCTGAGGCTGTCCTGGAAAACTTCACTTTATAAGGAAGCAAAGATCACGCAACGTTAACTACCCAATTTGGCCAATTACTGACGCTCCTTTCCAGCACAAACTTCACCAGCCGCTCACTAAATGAGCGGAGAGAAATATTTACACCCATTAAACAGACAGCCGTGTAACGGCACTTGCTCCCCTCCCTCTGCTAAGGGCGCTGACTCTCACCCGGGGGAAGGGTGGTAACGGGTTCCGTGGGCACTGCCCATCCTCCCACTACCTCATGCAAGCAGCAAATTCTCAAGTGGGTCAGCCTCAGCAGGCAACACTGAGGCTGCTCCGAGCCTGATCCTACCCTCGCTAACCATTCGCAGCTTTCCAGCAAGGGGTCACAGGGGCACGCAGACCTGCAGCAGGAACCCGGGCCCATCTCTCCCCTCTGACCCAGGGACACCGAGGCCATTCGTAGCATTCCCACCCCCACCCAGCCTAACTGAGATCAGCTAACTCAGCATATACCGGGTACGGAACCTCAGCACCGTACCAGGGATTCACACACTGCGCCCCGGTGATAGCTCTTTCATTACATTATCTACTATCTCACCCTCCCAACCCAAACAGCAGTAAACGAGCCAACGTATCATGCAGTGGTTCTGCAGCAGTGGATAAGGTCAGCAGGCTGTAATTTGAATCCCAAGGCCTTCAATCAGCCTCATCTCCCTATTATTAAAATTTAGTGCCACAACACGACTTGTTAGGAATATTGTTTTAGCCAAGTCTCCCAGGGGCCCAACTTACATCACTGTCGTAAGGTCAGGCAGTTCTACAGAAATCCTGGAGTAACCTCGCAAAAACGATAGGAACAGACAATCCCACAGAACAACCCCCCCCCGCCACGCTCTCCCTCCTCTCCGCACCCTCAGTCTGCTCGAATCCTCCGTCAATCTACAAACTGTCCAAATCCAAGCCCGTGTCACCTAAACGCTGCTTCTCCATTTCCCCTCCTCTTCTTCTGTCCTGCTGCAGTAAAATATAAATCCTGAACAGAAGGACACACCGCTGCCTGCCAGCTACCCTCGCGCTCATTCCTGTGCAATGGAACAAACACTGGCCAGACCCACGCTCAACAGCTTGCATTCAGACAGCGCCTTCAGCATAGGGAAAAAAAAACCATCCCAACTTGCTTCACGGGAGTGTAATCAGACACCGAGCCTCTCGAGCGTTGGGATCTGGAATGCACTGCCCGACAGGGCGGGAGAAGCAAATTCAATTAATAACTTCCAAAAGGGGGAACTGGATAAATATTTGAAAAAGGGGGGGGGTGGGGGGGGGAAAGGGAAATCTGCAGGGCTGTGGGGAAAGAGCAAGGAAAGGTTGGGGGGGGGGGGGGCGGGGAAAGGGGGAATGGGAGTGAGACTAATTGGGATAGCTTTCTTTCAAAGAGCTAGCACAGGCAGGATGGGCCGAATGGCCTCCTTCTGTGCTGTATCATTCTGAGAAGGAGGTATTAGGACAGGTGGGTTTTTAAGGAGCGTCTTAAAGGAGGAGAGAGCCACCCACTGAGCCAAGGGCTGGTACTGGAGGGAGGGGAGAGGGTGGGGGGGGGGGGGGGTGAGGATGAGCCAGGGCTCCGGCTCCCTGCCGGAAAGGGAGTGCGGTGCCCACACGTCGCCTTCGGGGGTGGGGGGAGCTTCGTCCCCAGCGATTACAGCACAAGGAGGGAGGGGGGGGGTTAAGGTGAGGGTGGGGGGGGGGGGGGGGGAGAGGGTGCTTTAGGGGCCCCGGCCGCCCTTACCTGCGATGCCCGTCTGATGCGACATGTTTCTCGCCGAGCTCAAACACCCAACGCGGAAGCAGCGGCGCTTCCGGGGGAGCGGCGGGCGCGCCTTAAAGGGGAAGGTATGCCGACGGGAAATGGCCTCTTAAAGGGGAGGGGGGGAGAGGCCGGCCCCGCCACCCCCCCCCCCCCGGCTCCTTCCCTTAAAGGGGAAGGTTCGCCGACAGGAAATGGCCTCTTAAAGGGGAGGGGGGAGAGGCCGGCCCCGCCACCCCCCCGGCTCCTTCCCTTAAAGGGGAAGGTTCGCCGACAGGAATTGGCCTCTTAAAGGGGGCGCGCCGGCAGAAAATTGATTTGTGGAAAGGGTTGCGGGTTTGGGTAAGACACATAGGCGGGGAGAAAGTCCCGTGTTATTCGGCGGAACAGATCTTAAAAGAGAAATGGACTTTGCAACACAGCAAGTGTCTGCAAATCTTCAGCGAGCTGCAGCCCTCGGGCTAGATCCGATGGTCCAAAGCTCTCAATGGAAGTTTAAAGGAGGTGCAGCAAGCTGCCAAACTCTGGACTGATGTGGGATTTTATCTTTCCACAGTTCCTGGAACAATCTTACCCTTCGTCCCCTCCAGACCAGACTAGCCCCGATCTTATTGAATGGCGGAGCAGGCTCGAGGGGCCGATTGGCCTACTCCTGCTCCTATTTCTTATGTCGCCCAATGCTCTCCTGGCCGGCCGGCCTCCCTCCCACCTTTCAGCATCCGCCCTCTTTCGCTTTGTTTCTTTTCCACTTTTGGTTTATCGGTCATTTCTTTTTTTAAAAAAATAAAAACGCACCCCGGTGGAAAAGGAACATCAGTGATTCTTCTGCTCATTCCTCCCCGGCATAGAATCGTGCATTGCCTGAACTAGTGCCGGCTGACCCCAGCAGAGGGTCCCACAGGGAGCCAGTGTGTCACTCAAGCAGCATTTCTTCATGTGTAGCCAGTGTTTAACCGTGTGGATCACCATCGAGCTGGATACGATCCTTATCGTGTACATACATACCTACCTACACCCCAAAGGTAACCTCAGGTACATAATAAATGAAGATAAATTCAGAAGAATTGCATTTATATAGCCCCTTTCCTGACCTCCAGATGTCCTAAAGCACTGCACAGCCATGAAGTGCCCATAAGCAGTTACAATGTGGCGGCTTATTTGGACAAAGCAAGATCCCACAGGCAGCAATGAGAACGACCAGAAACGTATTTTAAACGACGTTGGTTGATAAATGTTGGCCAGGGACGGCGCAGCAGACTTCCCTGCTCTTCAAGTAGCGCCGTGGGATCTTCCACGTCCAACCTGAAAGCGAAGGACGAAAGACAGCACCTTGCACGGTGCAGCGGAGGCTCCCTCTGCACTGGAGCGTCAACCGAGATTACACGCTCAAGGCTCTGGAGTGGGACCTGAACCCACAACCTTCTGCCTAAGAAACGGGGGTGGTAGCAACTGAGCAAAGGCCACCTAATGGGGATGGTCCCTAGGAGTCTGCTGGTCGATCCAGCTCATTCTCATAGCAGGCAGCGTTATTACCAACTGTAACAATTATAGGCCATGAGTCCTCACTGTTACTATTCCTTAATAATAAACCACCTTGCATTTCCTGTCCCATTGCCAGCTGCCAAGCAATATAACTGTACAAGGGGCCACTACAACGGGCTCGTGCTGGGGAAAGACCGAGCAAAAAAAGGAACAGCAATCTGCGGTTACAGGCTGCGAGAAGCCAGGATTCAGCTGAGAATCCTGCCCACACCAGCTGAACAACCTGCACTGCCGTATGTCACGGCAAAACGCCCACTTGGCCATGATGCATGACACACGCAGCCCTCCAGGACTGCACCCTAGGGAGAGAGAGAGAATCTGAGGAGTGCGTGGGGGAGGAAGGAGGAGTAAGAAACATAGCAACAGGAGGAAGTCATTCATTTCCGCAAACCTGTTCCGCCATTCAATCAGGTCGCGGCTGATCTGGATTGGCTCCCTAACCCTTAATACCCTTGCTTAAACAAAAATCTATCACGGGAATGTTGTGTTTATAAATAGAATCCAAGATTGGAGAGACAGCCTCATTACCCCAGCTGTCACCTGTCTCTGCCCAGTCCACTAATAATGTGGTCGCAGACCCATTAGGGCCTGCAGCAGAGGTCGGAGTTAGACAAAGTGCCACCCGAAACCCACCATTGCGCCAAGAATAGACTCCATTTAACTCCACGTCAGCTGCTGGAGAACTGACCTGAATTAAGACGATCATGGTGGGAGGGGTGGGCGCCTGTACACTTACGTGTGTGTGTGTGTGTGTGTGTGTGTGCGTGTTCGTTCGTGTGATCTATTACACACCTGCTGGAGCTTTTGTACCAGCTACCCAACACCTTCCAGTACAGAAAGGCAAAAATGAAAGAGCACTTTTTTTTATTTAATGAGGGGAGTTAACATCCACTCAATGTTACAAACACCAAGAAAAAAAGGTCAGAATTTTAAAATATCAGGTACCAGCTCAATTACAAACCGCGATAGAACCACACCCCAGTATGGTCCTGGCTCACTCGCCCGCCCCAGTCTGCACTGAGGCAGCACTCTCCCGGACGAGGCGATACGACGGTTGCCCGTGCTCGAGGGAGGGGGGGGGGGGGGGGGGAAATTGGAGACAGGGTCCCTGCTCCTGATCGCAATCCACTCACACCTTATTTCGGAAAGCGCACGGCCGTCGAGGACTGGTGAATAGGCGGACAGGAGAGCAGCACCTAGGCTTCATTCTGAATAACGTCACACAGTGGAGATCAGTGAGACTGACCTCAAAAGCACACAGAGAGGGATTGAGTGT
The DNA here is from genome assembly GCF_035084215.1 of Heptranchias perlo. Classification (NCBI taxonomy): domain Eukaryota; kingdom Metazoa; phylum Chordata; class Chondrichthyes; order Hexanchiformes; family Hexanchidae; genus Heptranchias; species Heptranchias perlo. The sequence continues at coordinate 50,030 of NW_027139497.1, forward strand.
TACAGTAACAACAAGACAAGTCAGCTAAACTCCATTTTATTTTATACCAGCCACAGACTAAGTGCGTCCTCAAGAATTTGTGTATTTTTTTTAAAACTTTTTTTTAAACCAGCCTCAAAGAATATAAAGATTTTTCCCTTGGCCTTTATAACATCCCACTGAAGTCTTGTTCACACATATTCCCTCTAAACACTGGGTCCGTCTGGGGTGTGCACACACACTCACACACACACACCAGTGTGAGCCAAGGAGAAAAAAAAGGGAGCAGGGGGCCTATACAGTCATACACTAAACAAAAAATATGCACACGATTAACTGATCCTTTCCGATACACAGGACAGTCCTTCCCCCCTTTTCCCTCCCCCTTTCTCCGCACCAGCAAACCTCACGTGGAAAAGTACAGCCAATACACTACTACATCGCTATGGTAACAATACAGCAAGGGGGGTCCTTGGTTTTGTATGCAGTCAGTGCTTACTAAGGGCGAGTTAAATAAAAGCAGACTCTTGTGCGCACAATGGAACTTTAAAATGGACCCATTCGAGGCTCTCTGGTTTTGTCACGCATCTACTTATTAGATCGGGGAAAACTAAGTGGAGAGGGCGCGGCCCAGGCCGGTTCGAAACACAATGCCCACAGGATGTACACGCCCAGCGACTTACGGTAAACGTACAAATGGTTACTCCCGGCACAGGACCTGTAACAGTTAAATTAACAAAAAAAAAGCAGTGGAAACTTGTGGAGCAGAGTAAGGGGTTCTCACTGATCTGCATCTGAAGACCAAAGTGACCGAGCATGCTCACAGCTGAAAGGGGAGGGGGAATGGGGGGGGGGATTTATTAAACACCCCTCCCCGTTTAACAGTAAAAAGGCAGGAATTTTTTTTTTTTTTTTTTAAAGTCAGGTCATGTTTTTTTGGAGCTCGTTCCCAGTTAAAGGTGGGTGTCAAAGAGTCCAGCTGCACTACAACTGTCATGCTTGCCGTTGGCCCGACGCCCATGTGCACCACACTGCTCCCCGACCCCCACCCCCCCCTCAAAATCCTCGCTCAACGGATTGTGTATCGAACGTAGGGCACCTCCACGTCCTCATCGTTCTCGTCGTTGCAGCACAGCTCGAAGACCAGCGCCTTCACGTGCTTGCCGATTTTCTTCTTGGAAACTTTGGTGACTATCTCAGTCATTCTGCAAGGGGTGCGGGGGGGGAAAAGAAAGAGGCACGTGAACGTCCTGGGCTACAGTAACTCCCATTTACCCAGCGCCTTTAATGTAATAAAGACGTCCGTCCCCCCCGAGGCGCTTCACCAGGAGCGTAAATCAATCAAAATCAGACACCGAGTCACAGACGGAGATATTAGGAAAGGTGACCGAAAGCTTGGTCAAAAGAGGCAGGTTTTAAAGAGAGGAGAGAGAGAGAGAGAGAGAGAGAGGCGGAGAGGTTTAGGGAGGGAATTCCAGAGCTTAGGGCCGAGGCGGCTGAAGGCACGGCCGCCAATGGCGGAGCGATGGGAATCGGGGGATGGACAAGAGGCCGGAATTGGAGGAGCGCAGAGATCTGGGAGGGTCGTAGGAGGTTACAGAGATAGGGAGAGGGGGGGGATTTGAACACGAGGATGAGAATTTTAAAAAGCGAGGGGTTCCCGGACCGGGAGCCAGTGTAGGTCAGCGAGCGCAGGGGTGACAGGTGAACGGGACTCAGTGCGAGTTAGGATACGGGGGCAGCAGAGTTTTGGATGAGCTGAAGTTCACGGAGGGCGGGAGGCCCAACTGGTCTGTGCTGGACCCCGTGCTCCACATTGTGAGGCACGTTAAGTAAAGGTGGGCCCAACAAACACCCAATTAGACCAAAGGCTGGGGGTTCACGGGGCAGGTAGAAAAAAAAACCTGCATTTCTACAGTCACGACCTCCGGACAAAGTGCTTCACAGCCAATTAAGTACTTTTTGAAGTGTGGTCACTGTTGTAATGTGGGAAACGCAGCAGCCAATTGACGCACAGCAAGATCCCACAAACAGCAATGTGATAAATCACCAGATGATTTGGGTTTTTTTTAAAAAAAGTGATGATGGTTGAGGGATAAATATTGGCCCCAGGACCCCAAAGAGAACTCCCCCAGCTCTTCTTCCAATAGTGGCCGTGGGATTTTTACATCCACCCGAGAGGGGCAGACGGGGCCTCGGTTTAACGTCTCATCCGAAAGACGGCACCTCCGACAGCGCGGCGCTCCCTCAGCACCGACCCTCCGACAGCGCGGCGCTCCCTCAGCACCGACCCTCCGACAGCGCGGCGCTCCCTCAGCACCGACCCTCCGACAGCGCGGCGCTCCCTCAGCACCGACCCTCCGACAGCGCGGCGCTCCCTCAGCACCGACCCTCCGACAGCGCGGCGCTCCCTCAGCACCGACCCTCCGACAGCGCGGCGCTCCCTCAGCACTGGGAGTATCTGCCTGGACTATGGGCTCGAGTCCCTGGAATGGGCTCAAACCCACAACTTTGCCCCTACCCCCAGTCCGTGGCGCATCAGCTGATCTCAGCGCGGACGACTGCACAACAGGCCTCAGTAGCCGCGGGGTTAAGGGGGAAGATAGAGCCTCGTTTCCAGCTTCCGACAGCAAGCCAATAATTTTTGCTGGAAAGCGAGTGCGTGGACATGTAGAGGGGACCGGTTCGTGAACCCCCTTTGCCCCGGTGACAGGAATATTCCGACGACGGTCTGGTTTCACACCTGAAGACTCAGTCGGTGCAGTGGGGATCACAGGGCCCTGAATCCAACAGGCAGATCAAACCTCTACTTCCCAGCCTTGATTCTCCTGCTGCGATTTTTTAAGAATCAAACTCCTGAAGGTGGCGACTCAAACTGGGGTACAGGTTCCACAGGGATCAGCGGCCTCCCCACCTCCCCAAACCTCACCCAATGGCCGTTCTTCACTGGCGAAACCAGTGAGCATTAGCAGACTGTTCAGCTACGAGAGCGTCACGCTCCCTCCTGATCCTACCCCTCACTTTCCAACAGGACGTCGGCGGAGGAGGAGGCACGGACACAGCTCAGGACAGCCCGAAGCGTTGACAACAAACGGATGTCTCCAAAATGGTTATTACGCAGGCAAACGCAGCAGCCAATTTGTGCACAGAAAGGTCCCGCGGACGGCAAATGAGGGGAGCAGATAATTGGCTTTTGGTTGAGGGAGGAGCGAAGGTCACAGGACACCGGGGAGAACTCCCACCGGGGGGGGGGGATCTTTTAACACCCACCTGAGCAGGGAGACGGACCATCCGAGAGTACGCTGTCTGATTTGCCCACCCCCCCCCCCCCCAGACTCGGTCGCTCAGGAGGTGCAGAGATCCCTACTGCCAGCCTGCCCAAGATCAGTTAACTCAACGCAGTTCGAGGATAGGCCACACCAGACTGGGAGAGCGACACAAAGGGCAGAGTTTGAACGCCCCAACCCCCCAGTGACTGATCACCCGTGTGGGAGCCACGCCTGGGCTCTTGGTGATGCCGGGACTGCGCTCGGTCTGGGTCCTGGGTCAGCGCGGGTGTAGTGGTCTCCAGATTATACGTACGGTTGCTCAATCCGCTCCTTGAGCTTGGCAGCGGGCATGAAGAAGGAGTACAGCATCGAGACACCCTGCGACAGCATCGTAATCTCCAACTTGTGTTCGTTCTGTTGGGGACAGGACAGAGTAAGTGCACCGGTCCCCACACAATGTTATGCCAGCCCTCCGATTTACACCTTCACAACACTGCAGAGCCCTGCATCTCCCTAGGGAGCCACTGGGTCGACCAGGTCTCTCACACACACACCCCCTCCTCTCTCACCGACCTCCACACCGAACACTCCCCCACCCCTGGCAATTGGTCTATATGTTTTCTAAATACATTGTACCGTTAAATGGGTCTGAATACACTGTACCGTTAAATCGACTACACCCGGTCTCTGGAAGGAGAGGAGCTGGACAGTCTAACTGCTGACGACAGAGCCTAATCGTTAAGATTCCCCGACATCACATCCTCTGAGGTCCCAGCTCTGCAAAAGCTGCTCTAACGGGTATTCCGTCCCACTCAAAGCAGAAAGGCAGGTGAAGGGGTGGCGGGGGAAGAAAGGGAAGTTAGGAGATGAAGTTTACAGTCGCATGGCTAATCATTGGGCTCTCCACGGGAAGGGAAGCTCTCTGGCAGGCCTGAGGAAGGATCACACCCAAACATTAACGGAGATGTGAGCCACATCCAATACTGCGGTATTACAGATAGGAACAGGAGGTCGTCGTTCAGCCCCTCAAACCTGTTCCAACATTAGATCATGGCTGATCTGTATCTCAACTCCATCTACCAGTCTTGGTGATTAACCCTTAATACCCTTGCCCAACAAAATCTATCAAGCTCTGTTCTGAAAGCTCCAATTGACCCCCAGCCTCCACAGCTTTTTGGGGGAGAGAGTTCCAGATTCCCACTCCCCTTTGTGTGAGGAAATGCTTCCCGACATCACCCCTGAACGGCCTGGCTCTAATTTTAAGGTTCTGCCCCCTTGTTCTGGACTCCCCCCACCAGAGGAAATAGTTTCTCTCCATCGACCCTATCAAATCCTTTAATCATCTTTAAACCCCTCGATTAGATCACCCCTTAATCTTCTACACTCGAGGGAATACAAGCCCGGTCTGTGCAACCTGTCCTCGGAATTTAACCCCTTCAGCCCCGGTATCATTTTCCATTATAACCCCCCATCCTTTGGGCACAAGATCGAGTGTACAATCTCTCCCACTACACGTCACCGAGCCATGCAATGATTAAGGCCAGTACAAGGCCCACATCACTCACCAGGAACTGAACGGGCCGAGTGACAAGTGGCTGGAGAGTGAATCAAAACCGATGGAGAATGCAGGGGGTTACAGATCTCGTTAGCCCAGTCTCACCACAGGGCCCAACCAACCAGTCAGGCAACGCCACTCACCTTGAAATAATCCAGGAATTGCTTTAATGTCATCTCCTCTCCACTGGGCTTCACTCCAGTTACCTCAAACCGGTCCCACAGCGTCCACTCTTTGTCATAGTACTGAGAAAACAGGCAAGCAAGGGCCAGGTGAGCGCGGGTGCAGAAGGAACAGCGAATGTTTCTGCTCAATTCGCAGGATGATGAGACGTTACCGATGACCTACCTGCCTCTCCGATACTTCCCCACAACGGCAGAAGGCACGTCAGGCCCCCCCCCCGGGGATTGTCGCTGCTCACCCAGCTTCCAGTGTTACCACAACCCCCGACACTCAGCCCCGCCAATGCGAACATCGTTCCTGGGGCAGGAAGCAGAGCAGCTCCCAGGGAAGGAACACCACGAGGGGGGGGGCCGATCCCACACTTGGGGCAAGTACGGAGCTCACCGAGGCATGTAGAATATTACATACAACAGGCAAGGCAAACCCAGATCGTCTCCACGGATGAGAAAGGGCATTCGAGCAAAGTCTAGCTCTCCAGTACCCCCAATCGCGGCCCACCCCTCCAGTACCCCCTAACCCCCAATCTAGACCCACCCCTCCAGTACCCCCTAACCCCCAATCGAGGCCCACCCCTCCAGTACCCCCTAACCCCCAATCTAGACCCACCCCTCCAGTACCCCCTAACCCCCAATCTAGACCCACCCCTCCAGTACCCCCTAACCCCCAATCGAGGCCCACCCCTCCAGTACCCCCTAACCCCCAATCTAGACCCACCCCTCCAGTACCCCCTAACCCCCAATTCTAGACCCACCCCTCCAGTACCCCCTAACCCCCAATCTAGACCCACCCCTCCAGTACCCCCTAACCCCCAATCGAGGCCCACCCCCTCCAGTACCCCCTAACCCCCAATCTAGACCCACCCCTCCAGTACCCCCTAACCCCCAATCTAGACCCACCCCTCCAGTACCCCCTAACCCCCCCAATCGAGGCCCACCCCTCCAGTACCCCCTAACCCCCAATCTAGACCCACCCCTCCAGTACCCCCTAACCCCCAATCGAGGCCCACCCCCTCCAGTACCCCCTAACCCCCAATCTAGACCCACCCCTCCAGTACCCCCTAACCCCCAATCTAGACCCACCCCTCCAGTACCCCCTAACCCCCCCAATCGAGGCCCACCCCTCCAGTACCCCCTAACCCCCAATCTAGACCCACCCCTCCAGTACCCCCTCAACCTAGACCCACCCCTCCAGTACCCCCTCAACCTAGACCCACCCCTCCCATCTCAGCTTGCAGCTGCATTCGGAACATCTGTTTTTACCTCCTCCACCCTCCGGAGCAGATTATTTCAATCCGTGCACTGAAGCTCTTCCTGGGACCCGTTTTAAGTTTTCTTGTAATATTTTACCTCCGAACCTGGACAGGGTCCCTCCTGAACCACCCACCGGGAACCGGGCCCCGGGTCAAGACACCCCGATAAAGCCCCCCCGGCCCCTCCCCTGTACTCACGGTATGTTTGGGAGCAGCAATGGGCTCAGAGAAGCCGAAAAAGGGAAGCGCCAGGTTCATGAAGCCGTTCTTGAAGGACTCCAGCTTCCCGTGCCCGAAGGCGATCTTGTAGAGCTCCAGGCAGACCAGGCCCACCACGGCCGCAGTCGTCGTGGCGATGGCGGGAATAATCTTCCCGGCGATCAGCTTGCTCTGCGGGAGGGAACAGAGGCGGACAGTTGGGTACGGGCCGGGTCACCGGGTCAGGTTTCCCCTCATCCTCCCCCAAAGTCTGGCCGACTTACCTTGTGTCTGTCAGCGGGTGGGATATCGTAGTTCTCCGCTCGGAGATTGGAAGCAGCCACGATAAAATCCATGTGGAAGTTTGTGTCGTCGTCCTGCAGAAACATTTTTTTTTAAAAAAACACACCGAGTCAAACTGAAATCACAGCTCGGGGCACAGAGAGATTTACAACAGGCCTTTAGCGGGCCCTGAATCGTGACCTTTCTCCATTCCCCTGATCACAACCGAGGCAGTCACCACGTCCAGGAGGGAGAGCTCACCGACCTCCTCAGCTCCTGTTACGCCGAACCGCACAGAGGGTAGAATTACACAGCGCAGGAGATGGCCATTCGGCCCATTGTGCCTGTGCCAGCTCTCTTGAAAGAGCTATCCCGATTAGAGAGGTGGAAACGTCTTTTCTTCAACCGGAAGTGCTGTTTTGAGACTGGCGAGCTCCAATCAGTTCTCCAGAGGCTGCAGCAACGACTGGTAAGGAAGCTGCGTCTCTGGTTGGCAGCTCCTCACAACGAACACTTGCACCAGCAGTACAGCCATCAATTCTCCCACTTCCGGTTTTATCAAGGGTTGGAAAGGCAATGAGAAGACGAGACACGGGGGAACGTTTGGGAAGGAGTTTGATCCGGGGTTTTAAAAGAAGAAATCCGTAACCAGCATGAGGACGGTCACATCACGGGGTGTGGAAAATGGACCTACACACGGACAAGACACAAATCCTCACCTCCAAACTGGACCGATAACCCCCACCAGGTCCCCTCCTCTCCGGGACATTGGTGAGCCAGACAGGTCTCGAAGGCAAACCATCGGTTTTCAGGGTCAGTTCCAGTGGTGCCACCTCACAAATCACCAAATTTAATCGAATTCCATTTCCCCAACTTGCGACTAGAACTCACCAAGTCTGGGTTACGAATCGGGAACCATGAACACTGGGCGACTGCACCCGAATCCATTAAACATTAAAATCAAAAAAGGGAAAATCGACAAGTCCCAACGTGTGCTGCCATTTTAATTAGAGCTCCCCAGTCTCAAAGCAGCTTCCAGTTTTAAAAAAACATTTCTACCCTAATCGGATTGCTCTTTCAAAGAGCCAGCAGAGGCACGATGACCGAACGGCCTCTTTCTATGCCATAAGATTCGATCCCACACAATTTTCAAACTCGATGGGGTACATTGTGAAGGAGGGACCCTTACCTTTTCAAACTCGATGGGGTACATTGTGAAGGGGGGCCCTTACCTTTTCAAACTCGATGGGGTACATTGTGAAGGAGGGACCCTTACCTTTTCAAACTCGATGGGGTACATTGTGAAGGGGGACCCTTACCTTTTCAAACTCGATGGGGTACATTGTGAAGGGGGGCCCTTACCTTTTCAAACTCGATGGGGTACATTGTGAAGGGGGGCCCTTACCTTTTCAAACTCGATGGGGTACATTGTGAAGGGGGACCCTTACCTTTTCAAACTCGATGGGGTACATTGTGAAGGGGGACCCTTACCTTTTCAAACTCGATGGGGTACATTGTGAAGGGGGGCCCTTACCTTTTCAAACTCGATGGGGTACATTGTGAAGGGGGGCCCTTACCTTTTCAAACTCGATGGGGTACATTGTGAAGGGGGGCCCTTACCTTTTCAAACTCGATGGGGTACATTGTGAAGGGGGGCCCTCACCTTTTCAAACTCGATGGGGTACATTGTGAAGGGGGGCCCTTACCTTTTCAAACTCGATGGGGTACATTGTGAAGGGGGACCCTTACCTTTTCAAACTCGATGGGGTACATTGTGAAGGGGGACCCTTACCTTTTCAAACTCGATGGGGTACATTGTGAAGGGGGGCCCTTACCTTTTCAAACTCGATGGGGTACATTGTGAAGGGGGGCCCTTACCTTTTCAAACTCGATGGGGTACATTGTGAAGGGGGGCCCTTACCTTTTCAAACTCGATGGGGTACATTCTGAAGGGGGGCCCTTACCTTTTCAAACTCGATGGGGTACATTGTGAAGGGGGGCCCTTACCTTTTCAAACTCGATGGGGTACATTGTGAAGGGGGGCCCTTACCTTTTCAAACTCGATGGGGTACATTGTGAAGGGGGGCCCTTACCTTTTCAAACTCGATGGGGTACATTGTGAAGGGGGGCCCTTACCTTTTCAAACTCGATGGGGTACATTGTGAAGGGGGGCCCTTACCTTTTCAAACTCGATGGGGTACATTGTGAAGGGGGGCCCTTACCTTTTCAAACTCGATGGGGTACATTGTGAAGGGGGGCCCTTACCTTTTCAAACTCGATGGGGTACATTGTGAAGGGGGGCCCTTACCTTTTCAAACTCGATGGGGTACATTGTGAAGGGGGGCCCTTACCTTTTCAAACTCGATGGGGTACATTGTGAAGGGGGACCCTTACCTTTTCAAACTCGATGGGGTACATTGTGAAGGGGGGCCCTTACCTTTTCAAACTCGATGGGGTACATTGTGAAGGGGGGCCCTTACCTTTTCAAACTCGATGGGGTACATTGTGAAGGGGGGCCCTTACCTTTTCAAACTCGATGGGGTACATTGTGAAGGGGGGCCCTTACCTTTTCAAACTCGATGGGGTACATTGTGAAGGGGGGCCCTTACCTTTTCAAACTCGATGGGGTACATTGTGAAGGGGGGCCCTTACCTTTTCAAACTCGATGGGGTACATTGTGAAGGGGGGCCCTTACCTTTTCAAACTCGATGGGGTACATTGTGAAGGGGGACCCTTACCTTTTCAAACTCGATGGGGTACATTGTGAAGGGGGACCCTTACCTTTTCAAACTCGATGGGGTACATTGTGAAGGGGGACCCTTACCTTTTCAAACTCGATGGGGTACATTCTGAAGGGGGGCCCTTACCTTTTCAAACTCGATGGGGTACATTCTGAAGGTGGACAGTGCCTCCAGAGAAGGAAGTGTGGTTTTCAGCTCCTCCAATCGGCTGTCATCTACAGCAAACACAAGCAGTTAACCTGGGCTCAGACACCTTATCTCTCCCCTGAACTACATCTCCCTGAACACCCCACTGTACCAGAGTGTCATTTAATCCTGTACACACACAGCAAGTGACGGGGGCAGGGGGGGGCGTTTCGTGTACTCTTCCCCATCCACCTCCCCCGGATCAAGTACCGACTGCAGCGAAAAGCAGCAAGAGGGGCAAACTCGGTTCCCCCGGACTGCACTTCCTCACGCTGAGCACTGGCACCAGCAGTACAGCCTTCTCCTCTCCCACTTCACGTTTTATTAAGGGTTGGAAAGTCAATAAGGAAGGATGTCAAGAGGGTGCGGAGGTGATTTACCGGAATGGTCCCAGGGACGAGGGACTCCGATTATGTGGAGAGACTGGAGAAGCTGGGATTGTTCTCCTTGGGGCAGAGAGGGTTAAGGGGAGATTTAAATCGAGGTGTTCAAAATCAGGAGGGGTTTTGATCGAGTAAATAAGGAGAAACTGTTTCCAGTGGCAGGAGGGTCGGGAACCAGAGGACACAGATTTAAGGTAATTGGCAAAAGAACCAGAGGGGGGGGATGAGGAGAATGTTTTTTTATGCAGCGAGTTGTTCTGATCTGGAATTCACTGCCTGAAAGGGCGGTGGAAGCAGATTCAATAATAACTTTCAAAAGGGAATTGGATAAATACTTGAAGGGGAGAAAAATTGCAGGGCTGAGGGGAAAGGGCCGGGGGGAGTGGGAATAATTGGACAGCTCTTTCAAAGAGATGGCATGTGCCTTCTCCTACACATGGAGATTATTTGATCTCCCAGATGACTTTTGCTGACAGATGGGAACAGGAGGAGGCCATTCAGCCCCTCGAGCCTGTTCCGCCATTCAATGGCTGATCTGTACCAGGACTCCATCTACCTTACTTGCTTCCGAAAACCCTTAATACCCTGACCCAACAAGAACAGGAACAGTAACACCGAGGCAGAGGCCAGGCTGGACCGAGAGCCTTCGTCACTCGCTCACGGGCCCCTTTCCCCTGCGGACCGTGACACGACCGGAAATATATTCCAGACACTCACCGACTGAAGCGTTAGAGTTCTGGAGCTCTTGATCGGAAACGTGGATTTTGACGCCAGATTTCGGTGTGAAAATCGGCACTTTGACACACTTCAGTATCTCGATGATGTGAGTCGTGTCTCTCGACCCTTTAATGCCGTATGTCTGTGCAAAGAGGTTAGCAGCAGCCACCACATAGTCCATGTGAAGGGTCTACGGGGAGGGGGAAAAGAGAGGAGCAGATTAAACTGTGAACCAGACCGCAGCCAGCTCCCACCGTAGGTTTAGAAAGAGACTGATCCTCAAAGACTGCCCCAACTTAGCAAAAGGAAGGGGGAGTTCTGTCTGCTAGTTAAAGCACTTCAGCTCTGCAAGTAGAAAGCCCCCCAGGTCCCGATTCCACTCCCCGTCAACACCAGGAGTGGGCTGCATTAAGTGGAAAGCCCCCCATTAACACCAGGAGGGGGCTGCATTAATTAGAAAGCCCCCCAGTTCCTGATTCCACTCCCTGTTAACACCAGGAGTGGGCTGCATTAATTAGAAAGCCCCCCATTAACACCAGGAGGGGGCTGCATTAATTAGAAAGCCCTCCAGTTCCTGATTCCACTCCCTGTTAACACCAGGAGTGGGCTGCATTAATTAGAAAGCCCCCCATTAACACCAGGAGGGGGCTGCATTAATTAGAAAGCCCACCCAGTTCCGGATTCCGCTCCCAGTTAACACCAGGAGGGGGCTGCATTAATTAGAAAGCCCACCCAGTTCCCGATTCCGCTCCCAGTTAACACCAGGAGGGGGCTGCATTAATTAGAAAGCCCACCCAGTTCCCGATTCCACTCCCCGTTAACACCAGGAGTGGGCTGCATTAATTAGAAAGCCCCCATTAACACCAGGAGGGGGCTGCATTAATTAGAAAGCCCACCCAGTTCCCGATTCCGCTCCCAGTTAACACCAGGAGGGGGCTGCATTAATTAGAAAGCCCCCCATTAACACCAGGAGGGGGCTGCATTAATTAGAAAGCCCCCCATTAACACCAGGAGGGGGCTGCATTAATTAGAAAGCCCCCCAGTTCCTGATTCCACTCCCCGTTAACACCAGGAGGGGGCTGCATTAATTAGAAAGCCCCCCATTAACACCAGGAGGGGGCTGCATTAATTAGAAAGCCCCCCATTAACACCAGGAGGGGGCTGCATTAATTAGAAAGCCCCCCAGTTCCTGATTCCACTCCCCGTTAACACCAGGAGGGGGCTGCATTAATTAGAAAGCCCCCCAGTTCCTGATTCCACTCCCCGTTAACACCAGGAGTGGGCTGCATTAATTAGAAAGCCCCCCAGTTCCCGATTCCACTCCCCGTTAACACCAGGAGTGGGCTGCATTAATTAGAAAGCCCCCCAGTTCCCGATTCCACTCCCCGTTAACACCAGGAGGGGGCTGCATTCATTAGAAAGCCCCCCATTAACACCAGGAGTGGGCTGCATTAATTAGAAAGCCCCCCCAGTTCCCGATTCCGCTCCCAGTTAACACCAGGAGTGGGCTGCATTAATTAGAAAGCCCCCCATTAACACCAGGAGGGGGCTGCATTAATTAGAAAGCCCACCCAGTTCCCGATTCCGCTCCCTGCACTTACATTCGTCACGTCAAACTCCAGTGGGTGAGGACACCGCTTTGGACCAGACCAGAATGGAGTGCCTGAGGTTGTGACCTAGAGGAGAAGAGAAGAGTTAAGAGCCATTACTGCCGGTCCGAGGGTACCGTCCCACATCAGCGGGGGCCCGGGCCGCAGGGCTGCTGTACCTGGTCGGGTGGGAAGTTGTGCAGGAGCTGTCGGATGTTGTTGTTGTACTGGATCTGCCAGTGGTTGCGAGCCCACGTCACGCAGTCCTCCCACGTCTTGGGCCGCTCGGTCACCAGGCTCTTGAAGGCCGCCTCCAACACCTCCAGGGGCTGAGCCCCCGGCAGCTTCAGGGTGCGCTCCATGAACTTGGAATCCCTGCGGCGCGAAAAGGAGAGAACACCAGTTAGCGGGAAAGTAAGGAGGGGGCGGTGGGGTATAATCGCAACCATGGTGAGCTGAGCTGCTGCACGGCCGTACGAGGGGGGGGGGGCTGGAATATCAAGCTCAGTCCAGGATGGGGTGGGGTGGAGCTTCGAGCGTTGCTGTGGCTGCTCCCGCCCAGGCCGGTGGAGAGTATTTGCACCCACAGACACCTCCCCGTGCGTTGGGCATGATTCCAACCACAGGAGGGGGTTCCCCCTTTCAACCCCCCAGCTCGCTGCTGCTACACCTGGTCCAACACCATCACGGGACGCCCGGCTGTGCCAAACCCCTTTTTCCCCTACGTTGCTTGGCCTTACCGCGCACCTCAGAGCTGGCACTGAGCGCAGGGATTGACAGGAGGAGTGAGGCTGGGATACGAAGAGGTGGGCTTGGTGTAAGGAGGTGGTTAGTGAACGAGTGACAGTGAGGACTGTAGAAGGGGGCCATTAAGCACCAACAGCCACATGCAGGACCAATGCTCTCAGCTGCCTCACAGAGATATTAAGTGACAGGTGTGTTCCGGGCTGTAGTGCGTGGGTTTATAAGCTTTCAGGGCACAGCGTTAGCAAAACTGAAGACTGCCAGCACAGCCAGTGAAGTTTCCATTCCCAGTTGCAGCTTGGTGCGGTGACTTCTCCTTTGAACGTCCTCTGGTCTCCCACCAGCAGGGTGGTACATAACCCCTCCATCCACATCCTCTGGTCACCCACCAGCAGGGTGGTACATAACCCCTCCATCCACATCCTCTGGTCTCCCACCAGCAGGGTGGTACATAACCCCTCCATCCACATCCTCTGGTCACCCACCAGGAGGGTGGTACATAACCCCTCCATCCACATCCTCTGGTCTCCCACCAGCAGGGTGGCACATAACCCCTCCATCCACATCCTCTGGTCTCCCACCAGGAGGGTGGTACATAACCCCTCCAGCCACATCCTCTGGTCTCCCACCAGGAGGGTGGCACATAACCCCTCCATCCACATCCTCTGGTCTCCCACCAGGAGGGTGGTACATAACCCCTCCATCCACATCCTCTGGTCTCCCACCAGGAGGGTGGCACATAACCCCTCCATCCACATCCTCTGGTCACCCACCAGCAGGGTGGCACATAACCCCTCCATCCACATCCTCTGGTCTCCCACCAGGAGGGTGGTACATAACCCCTCCATCCACATCCTCTGGTCTCCCACCAGGAGGGTGGCACATAACCCCTCCATCCACATCCTCTGGTCACCCACCAGCAGGGTGGCACATAACCCCTCCATCCACATCCTCTGGTCTCCCACCAGGAGGGTGGTACATAACCCCTCCAGCCACATCCTCTGGTGTCCCACCAGCAGGGTGGTACATAACCCCTCCATCCACTTCAATGGAATTGGACACAACCCCCACAGCAAGGGGAGAATCTCAGCTGTGTCAGAGCCACAGGCGGGCAGTCGACAGACACCCAAGGAACGGAAAGCTTGTCGACGGACACCGGGGATGGGAGAATCAGCCCCTCCCGGCCCCCAGGCAGTACCGAGCGCGGCTCCGACATGCTGTGGCTGCTGGTTAACGGAGTTCTCACTTCACCGCACAGTTAAGATGCCCATTACGCGCGGGTAAGACTGTTGCTTCAGGTACAGCACTGAGCAAACCAGGGAGCGAGCGAGAGCAAGAACCAACTTACTGTATATACTGATTGACGTTTTCAGCTGGCTGTTTGAACAGTCCTTCAAACTCATCACGAGCCCACTGCAAGATAAAAAGGACCAACTCAAGTCACGTCAGTGTGTCAGTAGATTAGAGTGTTCAGCTAATAATCATAAACAGACCCCTGCAAACCCCCCCACCAATCACACCCGGTAAAACTGCAGGGGGACTCAAAAATCTCCAACTAATTTCTCTCAAACTCTCCTAACACAGCAGCTAGGCTTCCTCGGAGGCAGGAGGGGCAGGACACTGCTCCCAAAACAGACCACTCCACCAAGCACAATCCAGACTCGATAGCTAAACCATTCAGGTGCAGAACAGAGAGCGCATTCAACACCTGGGGGGTGACAAGTCACCGCAACACCAGCCTATCGGGAGCCCCAGGGCGAAATCATTCCACACAGATACCAAGAGTCCTCGCTGATCTACACCGGCTCAGCAACACCTCGAATTTAAAATTCTCATCCTCGAGTTCAAACCCCTCCCCCCTCCCTATCTCTGTAACCTCCTCCAGCCCCTAGAACCCTCCAAGATCTCTGCGCTCCTCCAATTCTGGCCTCTTGCGCATCCCCCGATTTCCATCGCTCCACCATTGGCGGCCGTGCCTTCAGCTGCCTCGGCCCCTAAGCTCTGGAATTCCCTCCCTAAACCTCTCCGTCTCTCTCTCCTCCTTTAAGACGCTGCTTAAAACCTCCCCCTCTTTGACCAAGCCTGTCCTGATATCCACGTGCCTCGGTGTCAATTATTCTCTGATTTATGGTCCTGTGAAGCGCCTTGGGATGTTTTTAACTATGTTAAAGGGGCTGCATAAATAATCATTTTACACTCTTCAATGCTGCGGGACACTCCAGTCAATCCGCTCCGACTAATTCAGCCCCGAGGACAGACCTGAACCCAACAGCGCCTCGCCCGAGTGCCACACAGCTCAGAACCCTCTCCTGGCACAAGCTGATCTCTGGTGGGGGCAGGAGACGAAACCTCAGGTGCCCGCCCGTTACTCGACTTGCCACCTGCGACCACACTGCCCGCGTGCGTGACGCTCGACCCAGGCCTCACCTGCAAGGTGTGCTCGATGGCGTTGGGGAAGTTCTTGAGGGTGCAGATGGGGATGGACTTCTCCGGCGGGTCCTGGCTGGAGCTGTACGACTCGGTTAGGAAGGGAATGACCACTTGCACGTTACCCTTTGTGCCCAGTGTGCCCGACTCCAACAGGGGCTTGCGGTAATACACACACCGCCTGTCCATGTACATTCCTGTAGGGGGGGGGGGGGGGGGGGGAGGAGGAGGAGGAAGCAAAGCACTGCGTTAGGAACCGGGGGTGTTAGGAGCGCAGACATCTTACACACGGCTGTCGACAGGAGACGCCACACAATACATGAGCCTGTTTGGAACCAGAACAGCTTTTGTTAATAAGGCTGTGGGGCCCACAGTATCACCTTCTCCCTCCGCTGTCTGCTTCAATGCTATGGTGAGTGTAAAGGTTCCCTCATAACTTCTAATTTGAAGACTTCACCACAGGTAACAATTTGCTCGGAGGCTGAGAAAGGGCCGGAACAGAACAAGGTTATTTGTTCCGCAGGAAGTGGGAACCGTCCACAGCTTCTGGACTGGTTTCCCCCGGAAACGCTCCTGGATCAGGACCACCTCCGCTCTCGTGTGCAGGACTCGCTCCTACCGAACCCCTCCCCGTGACCCTCCAATAAATGGAGATGAAGCAGCGGGACAGAGCAGTGCCCTGCACCGTAGGTGGGCACCATCGCCGCCCTGCTCCTCCTAGAATTTCAAGCACAGAAACACACCATTCGGCCCATCAGGTCTATCCCGGTGTTTATGCTCCACACGAGCCTCCTCCCTCCCTACTCCATCTCACCCTATCAGCATATCCTTCTATTCCTTTCTCCCTCATCTGTTTATCCAGCTTCCCCTTAAATCCATCTCTGTTATTCCCCTCAACCACTCCCTGTGGGAGTGAGTTCCACATTCTCACCACTCTCTGGGTAAAGAAGTTTCTCCTGAATTCCCGATTGGATTTATTACTGACTGTCTTATATTTATGGCCCCGAGTTCTGGTCTCCCCCACAAGTGGAAGCATCTTCTCTACGTCTACCCTATCGAACCCCTTCATAATTTTAAAGACCTCGATCAGGTCACCCCCAGCCTTCTCTTAAAAGAGCCCCAGCCTGTTCAGTCTTTCCCGATAGTTATAACCGCAGCTCTTGGCACCTGTTTACACTGTGCTGGAGCCCTGGGTGACATGCCCCATTGACTGGGGGGGGGGGGGATTAGAAACACACAGCCTGTCTCCTCAGACTGCGTCGCCTTTGCTCTGCACCCCTAGAGGCCCCCCCCAGCGCTGTTCACAAACAAGGGGGGCTGGTTGCTGGCTGAAGAGCCGCTCCCACAGCCCTCGGCCCCCCCCACTCCCCCCAGCGCAGAGACACGTTGCAGCTGGGCGAGCGCGGAGACACGTACTGGCATCGACATTGTCCAGGGCGTTGGCCACGCCGTCCAGAGCCTCGAAGAAGTCGTCGTCATAAACCTTCTCTGTGTCGGGGCCCACCCGGTTCTGGTGGGCGGTGACCCGAATGTTGGGGTTCATCTGCTTCACCGCGGCTGCCGCTGTCTCAGACTTCATTTTCTGCGTTTGGGGGAGGAGGAGGAGGAGGAGGAAAGTAAACTTTGTATTAGCGGGCGATAAGTGGCAGGAAACACTCAACGCGTCTCCCCCGGGGGGTCCAGGCCCAGCCCGAGGGGCGAAGTCTCCCGCCCGCCTGTCTTGTCATCTACCACCTTCGCCCCCGAAGGTGCAAACTCTCACCAGGTTAACAGGGACAGGAGGAGGCCATTCAGTCCCTTCACTCCATTTACCCGCCTTTGCTCCATATCCCTCGATACCCTCACTCAACAAAAATCTATCGCTCTCAGTCTTGAAAGCTCCAATTGACCCCCAGCATCCACAGCCTTTTTGGGGGAGAGAGTTCCAGATTCCCACTCCCCCTTTGTGTGAAGAAATGCTTCCCGACATCACCCCTGAACGGCCTGGCTCTAATTTTAAGGTTCTGCCCCCTTGTTCTGGACTCCCCCCACCAGAGGAAATAGTTTCTCTCTATCGACCCCTCGATTAAATCACCCCTTAATCTTCTACACTCGAGGGAATACAAGCCCGGTCTGTGCAACCTGTCCTCGTAATTTAACCCTTTCAGCCCCGGTTCCTTTCTGTCCGGTCCCACTGCGGCCCACAGACCCGGCTCGCTCTGCACTTACAGTCACGTCCCACGGCCTGAAGAGGAACTGGCGGTTGAGGTTGGATTTCTCGATGGTGTCCATGTCGGTGACAGTCAGCTCCCCTCCCTCGCCGCAGGCCAGGCCAATCATGGCAAAGTTCTTCAGCAGCTCGCAGCCAATGGCTCCGGCACCAACCTGCAGAAACCAGCAATCAATCCGTCACCAGTAGCCGGCGAGACGCAGCAAAGCCGCTCAACCACAGACAGCCTCTCACACTCCACCCCTCGCCCGAAAGTGTGGGGGCAGATCGGGGGCAGGCAGCCCTGGGACCATCACCCACACCGAGGATATCTGCTGCGGGAGCAATGGTCAAACAGAGAGCCACCCCTCCACATACCACTCCTTCCTCCTCCCTTTAATTTTCCTAACCAGTAGAGTGGAAATTGCAGCCTCCATTGGCACAAGTGAAGGAAATCCTGGGCTGGCAGCTTTAAGAACTGGTTTTGGGCGAGCCACGAGAGGCTGGTCACTGAACATTGGGCTCTTCACATCGTGTGCCTTTGACTGACCGACCGACAACACTGCGCCGTCTGCCCGAGCTTCCAGCGCAAGGAAGAGCTCTCCCCACCCCTCCCCGCTATGAGAGGGAGAGAATCCCCCCCCCACCCACCCCCAGGAGAGGCCAGGCTGCATTTCACCCAACAACCCCGCCACCCCCGTCCAATTCTACGGGCTCGACCCACGTGTACTTACCAGGAAGTACTTCAGCTTGGAGAGTTTCTCTTGCATGGCAGCACCAAACACCGCGATCTGGCCATCGTAGCGGCAGTTCCTCTGCACAGAAAAAAGGAGCACGGTGACGAGGGACTTTCCAACAACACAACAGGCGAAGAGGATCTGAGGGAGGCCACCTAGAAAGACCCTACAGCACCATCCGACTGTTTGAAACCCCCCCCCGGGTCCACGCCACACGTTTATCACTGGGGTGATGAGCTTCCCGACGTCAGCCCTAAATTTCCGTGGCTCAGCGAGCATCACTCACCCCCCGGAGTCCGAAGGTCGCGGGGTCGAGCCCCACTCTAGAGACTCCAGCACATAATCCAGGCCGACACTCTCCGGGGGCCGCACTGAGGGAGCGCTGCGCTGTCGGAGGGGCCGTCTATCGGATGAGACGTTAAACCGAGGACCCGTCTGCCCCTCTCAGGTGGACGTAAAAGATCCCACGGCCACTACTGGAAGAGGAGCAGGGGGGAGTTCTCCCCGGTGTCCTGGGGCCAATATTTATCCCTCGACCCACATCACAGATGATCTGGTCATTTATCACAGTGTTGTTTGTGGGAGCTTGCTGTGCACAAATTGGCTGCCACATTCCCCACATTACAAGTGACTACACATCAAAAATTATTCATTGGCTGTAAAGCGCTTTGGGACGTCCCGAGGTCAAGGCACTGGAGAAATTAAAGTCCTTTGATTCTTTAAGATTCCCTCTCCTCCAGAATGACCTGTAACCCCAGTCCTCCTGTCACCATTCAGTTTGAAGCACTGTTCAGGATCTACCCTTCCCAATCCTGTACCGCAGATTCCCTCCCTCCGTCACCTCCGTTCCGGGATGATCAGACTCCCTCCCTCCCTCAGTCGCCTCCTCTCGGGGGTGACCAGAATCCCCAATGCTCAGCCCTCACGCAGTACGGGGCCGACTGGAATTCCATCGGAAGATCGCTGCCGGGCTGTCTCGCCGCGGCAACGAGGTCCCGGAACCGGACGGACTAAATAAAACTCTGGGAGCGCAGCCTCCGCCGAATCTGTCCAAAAGTAACGAGGTTCCCTGGGAACCACATCCCAGGGAACACGGGAATAAACCTTTGTGTTACTGTTCCTGCAGTATCAATGACCAGGCAACAGGACAGTGCCAAAGTCACTTTCGAATGCAGGGTACCCACCGCGAGTATTAACCTGACCGGAGGCAGAGATACCAACCCTCGCCCGCTGCCCAAAGATCACATTCTAGCTGGTATCACCCCGCAGTGCGGGTCACAGACAAAAAGCGAAGGGGTTAGTACCCCCCCGGGCAGCGTTAGTCTCCTGACCTCCCCCTCCCTCCCTCCCTCCGCCTCACTACACATCTCACCAGACGGTTGATGACGGTTCGTTCTGATGCTCTGCACTGTCCCGGGCCGGGCTTGGCTCTAACGAAGAGTCCCAGGCCCCGATGCCTGGCACTGAGTGGGGGGGGGGGGGGCCAGATGTCAAATTACAATCTATTACCGACTAACGCACTCTGAACACAGGACTTAATGTTCAACACAATTACTGCCATTTTATTCCTGGTCTCATTCCCAAATAGAACCCCCCCTCCCCCCACTTCATGACACGTGAATTCACGACCCCCCCTCAGCAGTCCGTGCTGCTCCCGATCCAGCTATCACAAGGCGCTGTGCGATTTAGGCTGTAAACTTACGAAGCTGCAGGACTCGGCAGTGAGCGAGGCCTCGTTCTCCTCGGGCATGGACTCCAGGGAATCGAAGTACAGCCACTGCATGATCGGTGTGAACTTGCCGGTACAAGACTGAAAAGGGGAAAGGGCACAAGACAGGTCTCAGCATCGACAGGTCGCACGTGGGTCAGCCAGCAGATGCAGGCCGACACCTGCCACTAGAACAAACGGCCAAACACTCGGACTGACACAGCGGAAACGAGAATAAACCGCACTGTGTCCCTCGATCTCATCCCCATGGTGCATCGCATCATAGCCTAGAACCTGCCAGCTCAGTTTTCAGGAGTTGCAGATGCAGCGTGAGGTGGTGCATTTTAGTAGGAAGAATAAGGAGGCCACATACTCCTGGGAAAATAGAGTTTAAATGGAGTAAAGGGGAAATCGAGGGTACAGATGCACAAATCACAAAGTAGCAACGCAGGTTAATAAGGCCAGAAAAAAAGCAAACCAAGCACTGGGGATCGTTTCTAGAAGGATAGAATTGAAAATCAGAGAAGTTATATTAAACTTATATAGAACTTTGGTTAGACCACACTTGGAGCACTGTGCACAGTTCTGGTCTCCATATACCTTGGTTAGACCACACTTGGAGCACTGTGCACAGTTCTGGTCTCCATATACCTCGGTTAGACCACACTTGGAGCACTGTGCACAGTTCTGGTCTCCATATACCTTGGTTAGACCACACTTGGAGCACTGTGCACAGTTCTGGTCTCCATATACCTCGGTTAGACCACACTTGGAGCACTGTGCACAGTTCGGGTCTCCATATACCTTGGTTAGACCACACTCGGAGCACTGGGCACAGTTCTGGTCTCCATATACCTTGGTTAGACCACACTCTGAGCACTGTGCACAGTTCTGGTCTCCATATACCTTGGTTAGACCACACTCGGAGCACTGGGCACAGTTCTGGTCTCCATATACCTTGGTTAGACCACACTCTGAGCACTGTGCACAGTTCTGGTCTCCATATACCTTGGTTAGACCACACTCGGAGCACTGGGCACAGTTCTGGTCTCCATATTATAAAAAAGGATACAGAGGCACTGGAGGAGGTGCAAAAAAGATTTAATATGATACCAGAACTGAGGTTATAACTATCAGGAAAGATAAATATAAGATAGTCACTAATAAATCCAATCGGGAATTCAGGAGAAACTTCTTTACCCAGAGAGTGGTGAGAATGTGGAACTCGCTCCCACAGGGAGTGGTTGAGGGGAATAGAGATGAATTTAAGGGGAAGTACACGAGGGAGAAAGGAATAGAAGGATGTGCTGATAGGATGAGGTGAAATAGAGTGGGAGAATAAACTAGTTAGAAATTACAGGACAGAAATAGCCTATGTACGCCAAAACAGACCAGGCTATTCACTAAATCTCCCCTCCCACCCTCCCTGAAGGTGCTGCCACCTTTTGCTGGGTACAAAAAACCACAAGGGCCCTTTTAGTACCTCAACCAAGTTACCATTCTTCACTGGTGAGCCCGGGAGACCTGTGGGGTTAAGGTGCCAACTCACGTCCAATCAGTAGGTGGGATCGGTACCACAAGGTGAGGCAGACAGAGTTAGAAATAGCAAGAACACAGTGACAGGATGAAGCAGTTAAGCTTGTCCGATCATATCACTGGGAGCGTTTTGTACTGTGCTGAATACATCTTTCATGGTGGCAGAAACAAGTTGAGAAGGATGTTAAAAAGGCAGACGGGATCCTGGGCTTTATAAACAGAGGCATAGAGTACAAAAGCAAGGAAGTTATGATGAACCTTTATAAAACATTGGTTCGGCCACAACTGGAGTTTTGTAACGTATTCTGGGCACCGCACTTTAGGAAGGACGTCAAGGCCTTGGAGAGGGTGCAGAGGAGATTTACCAGAATGCCAGCAGTTAATGTGGAGAGACTGGAGAATCTGGGGTTGTTCCCCTTGGAGCAGAAATGGTTAAGAGGAGATTTAACAGGTGTTCAAAATCATGAAGGGTTTTGATCGAGTAAATAAGGAGAAAGTGTTTCCAGTGGCAGGAGGGTCGGTAACCAGAGGACACAGATTTAAGAAAATCGGCAAAAGAACCAGAGGGGGAGATGAGGAGAATGTTTTTTACGCAGCGAGTTGTTCTGATCTGGAATTCACTGCCTGAAAGGGCAGTGGAAGCAGATTCAATAGTAACTTTCAAAAGGGAATTGGATAAATACTTGATGGGGAGAAATTTGCAGGGCTACGGGGAAAGAGCTGGCACAGGCACGGTGGGCCGAATGGCCTCCTTCTGTGCTGTATCATTCGAGGACACGCAGGTGAGGGTACCAGGCAGTACGAGTGCCCAGCTGGCAGGGCGAAACAGTCGCAGCTTCAGCCAGTTACAGGGCAATTTACAAGCTGCCAGAGCAGGCCAGGGAGCCAACCTGCATCTGCGACAGGCAGGGGGTGAGGTGGGGGCATGGGTCTGCAATGACTGAACCCAGTAACTGAAGGAGCAGCTTTGTAATGGCTCAACACAGTCCCCTCGCAAATACCCGCTACCGTTGAGGGTCTCCACTGATTCCTAATGGTGTAAGTTGGCATCCTCTACGCCACCCACAGCCCCGTTCGGGTCGCAACGAGCAACACCCCCCACCCCACCCCCCCCTCCCCACCAGGTTCCGCCATGCGAGGGGGCTCCTCGGTACCTTCATCACTTCCTGTGCTGCCACGCCGCCGATGAAGGCATTGACTGGTGCCAGGTCGCCCGCTGCCACGTAGGACAGCTTCCTGATCAGGCCCTCGTCCAGCTGCTGCTGCCTGGTGGAAGGCGAGGCCTTCTCGTTCACGCCCTTGGTCAGGTTCACCAGCTCGTCAGCGTCCGCCTGCAAAAGGGAGGCGGGGGGGGGGGGTGGAAAAAGAGAGAAAAGAAGCTTCACGCCAGGAATCCACGGCAGGTTATGGTTCGGGGCACTCGATGGTTCATTGGGGAAACGTCCTTCACCCCCCCCCGACCCCTCCACCCCCACCGACCCCTCCACCCCCACCGACCCCTCCAGTCACAACCAGCTACAATTGATAAACTCCCTCACATTTTAACGGAGATTTCATGGAGACGGCTTGGAAAGGAATCAATTCCAGGTAAACTGGCACCATTAAAAACTAATCAGATCGCTGCGCTTGTATGTGACGGCCGGTACTTGCCCCACCCTAACCCCCGGCACCCACCCTGTCCCTCGCTAGCCCCCGGCACCCACCCTGTCCCTCACAGGTACCCACCCTGTCCCTCACAGGCACCCACCCTGTCCCTCGCTAGCCCCCGGCAACCCACCCTGTCCCTCACAGGCACCCACCCTGTCCCTCGCTAGCCCCCGGCACCCACCCTGTCCCTCACAGGCACCCGGCACCCACCCTGTCCCTCACAGGTACCACCCTAACCCGTTCCTCGCTGACCCCCGGCACCCACCCCCACCTGGTCCCCAGTAACCGTCCCGTTGGTCGTACCTGATGCCTTGGCCTGGGCAGGCGGGAGTTTTTCTTCACGAACTGGTGCAGTGCCTGGAAGGCGAGATGCATCTGTGCAGGATGCTCAAACTTCGCAAAGTCCGTGGTCAGAATGTCTGGTTCACACAGCGACGCTTTTAAGGATTTCTAGGGGGGGGGGGGGGGGGGAAAAAAAAGGACGGCTCGGGTTAGCAGCACCGTAATCCCAGCGACACTCTCTGTGAACAGTCAGTCAGCGGAAACCACTGCTGATCCTCAGGCACGCTCTTCAATTCTCCTCAGCACCTCCAGGCAACAGAGCAGGCCGCGTCCTGTTGGTTATCCCAGAGTCAGCCGTGGCGCACCCGGGAGTACCCTCGCCCGAGTCAGAAGGTCGTGGGCTTGAGCCTCACTCCAGGACCCGAGCCGACACTCCTGGTGCAGTCCTGCACGCTGTTCGAACGACATATTGAACCAAGGTCCTGCCTGCCCAACGTGGGAGAATGTTACAGTTCCCACGGAATCGTGAGAAGAACAGGGCGTTCACCCCAGTGTCCTGGGGCCAGCTTTCCTCTCTAAACCACCACCACCAAAACCAATTAAGTGGTTTAACTCATTGCAGTTTGTGGCATCTTGCTGTGCGCAAATTGGCTGCTGCATCCCACTACATAACAGTGACTGAACTTCAAAAATAATCCATTGGCTGTGAAGGGATTTGGGTCGTCTGGAGGAGATCTCTCGCGTGCAGCCACCTCCCCCCCTCACTGTCACTGACATATCGCGATGGAAGGAAAGGGAGCCAACTGGACATAACGGATAGCCACCTACATTCAAGACGGGAGTTACACAGCAGCTCTAAACTGCGCTCAGAGACCGGAGGTCAGGCATCAAATCCCGCTGAGGTCCCTCCGCACCAGGGGAAGGGACAAGAACTAACTAACCGGAGTCCGTCACCCGAGGTCAGCCCGTCATCTGTCACCAGGGCCCACCAGGGCCGTGATTTAACTGAACAAGAGCGTAGAGCCCACAGGTGTACGACTGAAGACAAGACACCATAAACCTCACAAACACAAGACGTCCACAGTCAAAACTCAACACATGACGTCCGACTCTCCCTGCGGACATCCGGGGGGGGGGGGATGAAGAGGGAATCGCCTCAAGAGTCCAGCTGCTTTGCCGCTCGACATACTTACAAAGCTCAGCTTCTTGGCCATTTTGACCTGAGACACAATCCCTCCGCGGATGTAGTCGGAAAATCCTGAAGTATCACAGATACTAAACGTGTACGGACCTGCAAAAAGGGGAGAGGTGAAGACACTTAGCAGATCTGGCCAGAGGGGTGTACCGTACAATCTTAGAGAACCGAGCCTGGGCTCTCGTGTCCCCCACAATTGTCTCCCATCTGTTGTACAGTCGGTGCGTGCGAGAGATCGCCTACTGGCAGAGCGCTATTTGACTACAAGGGGAGGCGCCAAACAGTTGCGTGATCTTGTTCTCACCCGACATCTCCAACACACGCTATCCAGCAGAGCCCAGACAGCAATTGTGAGATGGGCCAAATCTGGGAGCTTTCTGGACAGTGCAGCAAGCTGTGAATTTTACCCCAGTGAGAGAGATGCAGCCTCTCCTTCCCCTTGAACAGAACCCAACAGTTAAACTGTAGGAGGTCGATAGAACAGCTGAATAAATTCAATAGGACGGCAAGTAGCAGCACTGTGACTGCAGCAGTCAGCGAATCAGCCTCAGCTAACACTGGCTTCACCGAGCCCACTGCAGATCCACATCGGGGGGACGTTTACCATTTGAAACTCGCCCATTAAAAAGGTTTCCCCGGACTCTGACACACCCTCCAAATAAAATTGCGTGAACAGGCATTAGCGAAAGCTATTGAACATTTCTTTATTTTTTTTTAAACGTAGAATGTACAGGCCATTCGGCCCAACTGGTCCATGCCAGTGTTTAAGCTCCACACGAGCCTCTTCTCACCCCATCAGCCTATCCTTCTATTCCTTTCTCCCTCATGTGTTTATCCAGCTTCCCCTTAAATCCATCTCTGTTATTCACCTCAACCACTCCCTGTGGGAGTGAGTTCCACATTCTCACCACTCTCTGGGTAAAGAGGTTTCTCCTGAATTCTCTATTGGATTTATTACTGACTGTCTTATATTTATGGCCCCGAGTTCTGGTCTCCCCCACAAGTGGAAACATCTTCTCTATGTCGACCCTATCAAACCCCTTCATAATTTTAAAGACCTCTATCAGGTCACCCCTCAGCCTTTCTAGAGAAAAGAGCCCCAGCCTGTTCAGGCTTTTCTGATCAGGAAAGACTGAAGGGGGAAGGGTTGCGTCAGAGTTCGGGGACACTGGGGCGGGGGCCTGTGGAAGAACGCGCCGGGAGTCTGGAATTCAACGTGGTGAGGGTGCACGGGGCAGGAGGAGGAGGAGGAATGGACACGTCTCACAGGCACTCCAACACCCGGACTGGACAGAGATAACATAGCGTTTGATCTCGGGTACAAAGATTGGGCAGAGACTGATGCAGAGTAGAGAAAGGGAAATTATTTTTACTGGTACAGCCTAGTGCGGGAGGTCAGTTGTCCCTCCCTCCAACAAAGACACCAGGGGTCAAGACATCAGAAATACTGACCCAGCACTTTGATCTCCACCGGATCACAATTGTTGAGCTCCTTCATGCCTTGAATTTCGGTGAAGGTCACAAAGTCGCCACTCTCAAACCCGTGCCTGGCTTCGTCCAAACAGGTCACCACCCCAGGATTGTCCTGAAACACAACGCCAGAGTCAGTGCCCGCTCCCGCCACACACACACGAACAGGTTTAAAGCGGCAGGTTACTGAAGCGAGGGAGGAAGGCAGCCCTTACCTTCGTGATCATCGAGACCATGGCGCTCAGCGGCTGCTCTCCATTCGTATCCAACACTATCATCTCTTCACCAAAGTCACAGAACAGTTGCCTGGGGGACCAAACGTGGGCAGAGTTTAGTAACAGAGGGCTGCAACGACGATGCAACTGTAACTGGACGACTCCCAGACCCTGCGGGTTAGGAACATAGGAACAGGAGTAGGCCATTCAGCCCCTCGTGCCTGCTCCGCCATTTGATAAGATCATGGCTGATCTGTCATCTAACTCCATATACCTGCCTTTGGCCCATATCCCTTAATACCTTTGGTTGCCAAAAAGCTATCAATCTCAGATTTAAATTTAGCAATTGAGCTGGCATCAATTGCCGTTTGCGGAAGAGAGTTCCAAACTTCTACCACCCTTTGTGTGTAGAAATGTTTTCTAATCTCGCTCCTGAAAGGTCTGGCTCTAATTTTTAGACTGTGCCCCCCTAGTCCTAGAATCCCCAACCAGCGGAAATAGTTTCTCTCTATCCACCCTATCCGTTCCCCTTAATATCTTATAAACTTCGATCAGATCACCCCTTAACCTTCGAAACTCTGGAGAACACAACCCCAATTTGTGTAATCTCTCCTCGTAACTTAACCCTTGAAGTCCGGGTATCATTCCAGTAAACCTACGCTGCACTCCCTCCAAGGCCAATATGTCCTTCCGAAGGTGCGGTGCCCAGAACTGCTCACAGTACTCCAGGGTTCAGTTTACATCCGCCGGATAAAACTCGCACTAACAGCACCACGTCAAAACACACTCCTCAATTACTCTGAATCCGGTTTCCAGATCAAACTTGAAGGCAGCAACGAGGAGTGGCCCAGACAGCCCTTCCCTATCCCAATTCCCCACGGTGAGCTCTCCCTCTCCACAAACCCGCTTCCGGGCCAGCTCCCTCCCAACGATTGCCACCATCTGGTTACTCATCAGGTTTAGAATCCAGTGCCCAGAGGGAGGGGAGTGTTCCCTGGATATCTGATGTTTTAACCCCCCGCTGCTTTCAACAAAACCGCTTTGGGACATCTTTACCCATCCCCCCCCAGCACCAGATCGCCGTGAGGGGAAATTCAACTTCAAATACATCGAGGAACAGATACTTCTCCCTTCGTGTTACCTGAATATTAAGTACCCTCTACAGACTCTCCCTCATGGCTTCAGGCAGCCCGTGTCTCGCTCCCACTCACCCGAACAGCCCCTTGGTGTCAGCTACGATGAACTTGATTCCTTTGCTGTGGCAGAATTCCCCGACCCTCAGCTGCTCCTCCAGGGAAGAATTGGTGAGCACCACCACCTTTTAGAAATAATTAAGAAAGAGTTTGCTTTTTAAACTCGTCGATCCCCGTAACACTGCACTCTCACCCCAAGCGAGACCCCCGTTGTTGCCCCGACCCTGGCATTAAGAATGAGGACACAGCAACCAGTCGGTGCCCCAAACCGAAGAGTCCTCAGGCATCCAACACATTTTATTCCCCTCTTTCCCCACTCGCTCCTTTGCCTGGCACGGTCCCCACAGCCGCTCTCCCGATATTCGGGGTGCGAACCTGGAGCGCAGGGTCAGTGAGCTGCGGAGGGAGGGCCTGAGCACCCCCCCCCCCCCCCGCAAACCAGGGATCGCCACACTCCCTGGATGGTGTAACAAGTCCCAGGTTTAAACCGCGGGCTCTGAAATTGGCCCGATCACGGTCCTGTGACTCCAGGACAGGTGGACAGGACCCGCCACAGCGCGAAAGGCAGCGCGAGACGCTCACCGGCTGAGCGCTCGAGAGCAGCAGCCACACTTGTGCACACGGCTGGAGAGTACCTCCCCCAGGTGCAGCTGCGCACCAACACGGGAGTGCCTCCCGGATAGCAGAGGAAACGGCAGCGAGAACTCAACCCCTGGGCCGCAGCGTTCAAACGAGAACGCAATTTAAACAAAAAACGCAAACTTGAACTAAGCTGAAACACTTTAACAGCAAATATCCAGGGAGACAGTGAGATTAGCAGCCAGGTGCATTGCAGGCTAGTTTGTCCTCTGGCAGAGGTGGGGTGGGGAGAGGGGACCTTGCTTCCATTTTGCCCCCCTCCCCAAGCGGCAAGGGACTCGTCCCACTCCGTCTGAAACCCTGCACCCCATTCAGAAGCGGGGCCCAATTCCTCCCTGGGTCACGTACCTGGAACTGCTGCACATATTCCTCGGTCAGCTCCCCCGTGTAGGCAGACACCGGCACGTAGGTATTCAGCTCTGCTAGCCGGGGCTGGGAAACCTCAGCTCGGTTCTTAGACAGGTCCGCTTCCCTAAGGTAGAACTGATGGGAAAGGGGGGGGGGGGTGGGGAAGACAAGACAACGAGCCAAGTTAGTTCTGTAGCAGAAGTTTATAAGATATTAAGGCGAACGGATAGGGTGGATAGAGAGAAACTATTTCCGCTGGTGGGGATTCTCGGAGAAGTCTAAAAATTAGAGCCAGACCTTTCAGGAGCGAGATTAGAAAACATTTCTACACACAAAGGGTGGTAGAAGTTTGGAACTCTCTTCCGCAAATGGCAATTGATACTAGCTCAATTGCTAAATTTAAATGTGAGATAGATAGCTTTTTGCCAACCAAAGGTATTAAGGGATATGGGCCAAAGGCAGGTATATGGAGTTAGATCACAGATCAGCCATGATCTTATCAAATGGCGGAGCAGGCACGAGGGGCTGAATGGCCTACTCCTGTTCCTATGAACAGCAAAAGAGTGAAGGCGATTACACAAGTGAACGATTTAAACTCCTTCCAGTGACACCGGGAACCCAGGGGCTCGGGTTACACCTTGTTGCATTTATACAGAACCTCATACATCCCCGGGACGTCCCAAAGCACTTCACATCCAATCACTTTCTGAAGTGCGGTCACTGTTATAAAGCTATCCCAGTGGCCATTTTGCGCACAGCAAGATCCCACAGGCAGCACTGGGTTTGGGGGGTGTCTGCTCTTCTCCAAATAAAATATTTCCTTTTTTTGGTGTTAAATCTGCATTATTTCCTTTAAAGCAACGTGCAAATACTGGCTTCACCAGGCGAGAAAGAATTGCTGGAGCTGTATTCATCACTCCAGCTGCACTGGGGCCTCACAGCCACAGATCCGTGCAGATGCACTCCCTCCCTCCCTCCGTCCCTCGGTGAAACGTCACCGTTGCACAAAGAGACTTAAACGTTTGAGACAAACCCCACGTTGTCTTATGCACCTCCTTAAAACTCGAACTGCGAAAGTTTCACAAAAACACAGACGGACTTAATTAATCCCTTTTATAATTAATTGCAGATTTATAAAAGAAAACAGATTTACTTAAAAGGGTGCGATGATTTTTTTTTAAATGGTAATATTTTTATTACCTGTAATAATCCATCCCCATGTGGGGAACATCAAATATCCCACTTTTTCACCTCTTGCAAATATTATCTCTCGAGAAAAGACTGAGGGGTGACCTGATCGAGGTCTTTAAGATTATGAAGGGGGTTTGATAGGGTCGACGTAGAGAAGATGTTTTCACTTGTGGGGGAGTCCAAAACAAAGGGCCACAAATATAAGATGGTCAGTAATAAATCCAATCGGGAATTCAGGAGAAACTTCTTTACCCAGAGAGTGGTGAGAATGTGGAACTCACTCCCACAGGGAGTGGTTGAGGTGAATAACAGATGGATTTAAGGGGAAGCTGGATAGACACATGAGGGAGAAAGGAATAGAAGGATATGCTGATAGGGTGAGATGGAGTAGGGAGGGAGGAGGCTCGTGTGGAGCATAAACACAGACACAGGCCAGTTGGGCCGAATGGCCTGTTTCTGTGCTGTAAATTCTATGTAATAACCAAGATAAAAAATCCTGAAGAAATTAAATTAAAATGATAAAGTACAGAGGGTGGGGGAATCAGATGAAGGATCACTATCAGCCACACCTACAATCACTCACACATCCAACTGGCCGAGACAATTCGAGTTTTTGTCTCTGTCCACAAGTCAATCACTGCGTGAAGAGCTCCCACATTAATCCAGAATTTGTCTCCATATCTTGGGAGCCCACGGTCTACACCCAATAGTCATGGTTTCACTGGCATTCTTCAAGATTCACCTTCCCTACATCCTGTACCTCAGACTCCCTCTGTCCGTCACCTCCTTTCCGGGGTGATCAGACTCCCTCCCTTACCCACTTTCCGGGGTGACCAGAATCCCCAAAGCTCAGACCTCACGCAGTACGGAGCCAGCTGGAATTCCATCGGAAGATCGCTGCCGGGCTGTCTCGCCGCGGCAACGAGATCCCGGAACCGGACGGACTAAAACTCGGGAGCGCAGCTTCCACTGAATCTGTCCAAAAGTAACGAGGTTCCCTGGGAACCACATCCCAGGAAACACGGGAATAAACCTTTGTGTTACTGTTCCTGCAGTATCAATGACCAGGCAACAGGACAGTGCCAAAGTCACTTTCGAATGCAGGGTACCCACCGCGAGTATTAACCTGACCGGAGGCAGAGATACCAACCCTCGCCCGCTGCCCAAAGATCACATTCTAGCTGGTATCGCCCCGCAGATAGTTTAGTCCTTGGGACTGTGTTGGTCTCCTCACTCCCACCCTCCTGGCGCACTGCAATCCGACATCTCACCCAATGCTGACAAGGAGTTCAGTCTGATGCTCTGCAGCTCATGGGCTGACACCGCCTCTAATGAAGAGCTGCAGACACTGGCTCTTAATGTATCACAGTGGCTGAAACTGGGCACAGGACTCCAGATGCAGTCTGACCAGACCTGGTTGCCTTTGGATGGTTTGAACCTCCTACCCACTTTGTATCTGGGACCGCTCCATACTCTTTTCCCCCCCCCCCCGCCCCGTTGGCCCTCAGTCGCCTCCGTCACTCTCTACTCACAAGGAAGCACAGCCCCACCTGGTCAAACAGGAGGAGAGAGATAACTTACCTGGGAGGAGAGATCCACCCACTGTGCGACCCCCTGATCATGGATAGTCACCGTCTTCACGCCTCCCAGTATCACATTCTTGGCGATCTCCAAACCTAGGCCACGCATTCCCGAAATCAGAATGTTGGCATTCTGCATGCGTTTCATGGCCTCATAGCCGAGGACGTACCTGCAAACCAACGACAACCATTAGGGAGTTTCCGACTCAACAGCAGGCTGTGGAGGGAGGTGGGGCGAGAGGGAAGGATGTGCGCAGTTTAAGGGTCTGTCTGGCGTCGCCATCTAGCACCAGGGCGCTCCTGCCCAGGTCGCCGAGTCGTGCGGCCTCTGGCTTCCTCCGCAGACAAACGACCGGGCTCCTTCTCAGCCTGGGAAAGATGTCCCTAGGTGATGGAGGGAAGGGCACTGCGGCCTGTCTTGCTCCGTTAAACAGTCTACCAGCTTGAGCCAGTGGAGCAGCCAGAGGGCACATCAGTCCAGCATTCACACCGAAATCAGTTCAAGGAGGGGGGGGAAAAAAAAGTCTCACTTACAGCTGTCGGGAGTACAGACCCTCGTCAATTTCAGCTTCATTTCCATTCTTGGCCATACCCTGAAATTAAACAGCACACGGATCAGCACCAATAACACACACACACACACACACACACACACACACACACGGTATAAACAGGGACCTGAGTGAAGACCAGGACACAGCACATACCGCAGGCACTTACGGGCCACGATCGAGATCTTAATACCAGTGTCCCTGATAGCTCAGCTGGTTACGGCAGTAGGCTGCCGAGACACAAAGTCCCCAATTCAATCCCAGGCCTGCGTTGAGTGAGCCAGTCTTAATCAGGACAACAGACAGCCTCAACACCTAAAGTAAGGAGGGGCGAATTCCCACGAATCGACCGAGAACACAAGGATGGCTCAGGTACGCAATGAAAAAAGTTCTCACACCCCAAGATCAGGGTGAAGTCACACTGTTGACTCATACATAGAGTAAAGCTCCCTCTACACTGTCCCGTCAAACACTCCCAGGGTCAGGGTACAGCATGGGTTGGATACAGAGTAAAGCTCTCTCTACACTGTCCCATCAAACACTCCCAGGGTCAGGGTACAGCACGGGTTAGATAGAGTAAAGCTCTCTCTACACTGTCCCATCAAACACTCCCAGGGTCAGGGTGCAGCATGGGTTAGATACAGAGTAAAGCTCCCTCTACACTGTCCCAGATTAGGGATAACTACCTCAGTACAGACCCATTAATCCAACAGCAACCAAGGTGCAAAAGGGGACAGAAAGCAGCCATTATCGGTCACCAATACACAAAGCGGTGAGACACCACCTCCAAACTAGATACATACTCCCACCTGAAGAGGGAACATTGCTGCAGTTCGCAAGTGCCGAGACTCAGTGCTGCCCCCAACATGACAAAACACAAGAAACCAACAAGTGTGCCCCTCATCCGCTGGGTGTCCCGACACGACACAGCACTCCCGCAGCCTCCACCCCCCTGCACTTACCCTTTTGGCTAACTCACTGAAGCAACATCTTACTCCAGCCTGTGCTGCCAAATCGAGTGGAAGCCAAGCTTCTCCCTACATGGAAAGAATCACTCCCTTCGACCGTCGATGCAACTGTCCCCCTGAGGGACAAGTGACTCATGCACTTCCTCAGCTGCTGATGATGCACTACAGATGGGAGGCCAGAGAAAGATTTCTTGGCCGAGAACGAAGGAAGGAAAGGAGACGCAGACTACATCGATTGCACTGTTTTGGGTCCTAAGCTGAGTAATGTATAATTAAGTAGTGCAAATAATGTCTGACTCATGATCCAATTTGAAGCACTTACGTCAAACAGGGGCAAAGAACAACCAAGCACCCAGCTCCTGAGATTACAGTTAAGGCACTTTGCTCTCCTCCCCATCCCTCCTGAAAGTGCTGACTCACTGCAAGCAACGGGCTTCAAAACACCAGGCGGCTGAAATCACCCAGTGTCCGTGCACCAGACTTCCAGCAAGGCCGAGGGGGCTAACAGCAGAAATGCTGACCCAACTATAGCATGCACAGTGCCCACAGCACAAACACCAGCAGCTAACTTCTCCACCATCAGTTACTCGATTCTGACTGGTGTTGGCACTATTGCCCTCTGACCATGGCGGCGTCCTCCACCCACACCCACAGGCTCCTGGTTTCTATCGACACCCCCCCGCCACCCCCCCGCTGGACGTTCCCGGTGAGCACTCACGTTAGCGGGAGTTGCAGGAGACGGAGTCCGTAGAGAGTTGACGGAGGAGCAGTTGGAAGCAGTCTTTGGCTCTGCTGCAGACACGGATACACGGCGCTTCTTGGAAAGCGGAGAGCTGGACATCTGGACAGGACGACAGAGAGGAGAGAGAGAGAGAGAGAAATGAGAACACAGGAATAACGGGAGAGAAAAGGGTGGCACTGGATATCTGAAGCGGCCATAGGACGGAACATAGTAATCTACCCATCGACTCGCCCGCCTAGGGTGGGCTCAGGTAACCTTCAATACAGCCACAAAACTCTTGTTCGAAACAGCATACAAACTTGGTCCAAATGATGGACAACAGAGAGGCTCGCTGATCGAGGCGAGCTCTGAACTGATGTGTTTAATGGACGTTAACAAGTCGCGGTAAACAATAATTTCCCCGAAACCCCACACTTCCCACCGTGCCAAATGCCTCCCAGGACAGCCTTTCTCCCAACACTACAGCGAATTTATCCAACGAGATCCCGAGCCAGTTGGACCAGGAAATCCCAGGTGGAGAAAGAGAGACAATTTAAATAATATAGCAATGCAACTAGTGGGGCACAACCACCAACCAGACCCGGTCTCCGTCCGGT
This sequence comes from Heptranchias perlo, assembly GCF_035084215.1. Lineage (NCBI taxonomy): Eukaryota > Metazoa > Chordata > Chondrichthyes > Hexanchiformes > Hexanchidae > Heptranchias > Heptranchias perlo. The sequence continues at coordinate 84,318 of NW_027139497.1, forward strand.
GTTCAATAATCGTTCACCGAGTCCCAAAGCGCATCACACCCAATGGAGCACTTTTCAAAGTGTGGTCACTGTTGTAATGTAGGAAACGTGGCAGCCAATTTGCGCACAGCAAGATCCCACAAACAGCAACGGGATAAATGACCAGATCGTCTGTTTTTAGGTTGAGGGATAAATATTGATTGAGCTGGACACCAGGGAGAACTCCCCTACTCTGCTTCGAAATAGTGGCCGTGGGGTCTTTTACGTCCACCTGAGGGGGCTGACGGGGCCTTGGTTTAAAGTCTCATCCAAAAGAAGGCCCCTCTGACAGTGAAACGCTCCCTCAGTACCGATGCGCGCCCTCAGTACCGCCCCGACAGCGGCGCACTCCGCTCCCTCAGTACCACCCCCTCCGACAGCGGCGCACTCCGCTCCCTCAGTACCGCCCCCTCAGACGGCACAGCGCGCCCTCAGTACCGCACCGGAGTGTCAGCCTGGATTATGGGGCTCGAACCCACAGCCTCCTGACTCAGAGGGGAGAGTGCTACCACCGAGCTATGGCTGACATCGGTGCAAGCAACAGGCACGACCCCGCTCAGGCGTGCCGACTGGGTGCGGAGGAGAGACGAGCGTCAGAAATGCCAGGCAGAACAAGGCCACAGCGAGCCAGAGAATTGGTCGACCCGAGATTCCCATCACTTGTATCACGTTGCCTGTACTTGATGCAAATTCTGAACCTCCCTCCATGCTGTAAAATTCCATGGATTTTGCCCCCACAAAGCAGCAGCACTCTCAATACCAGCGCAGAAATATACTAATCAAAAAACTGGGCGGATGCCGAACACTTGACAGTTTGCAGGCAGATACCTGCCTGCACAACAGTCCCAAGACACATCAGACTGGTTCTAAGCTTTAGTGAGTGAACCTCATGTCTCCACACATCCAGCAAACACATGCCGAACCTGAACGAGATCGTTCAATCAATTTCTTTACCCAGAGAGTGGTGAGAATATGGAACTCGCCATCACAGGGAGTGGTTGAGGCGAATAACAGATGGATTTAAGGGGGAAGCTGGATAAACACATGAGGGAGAAAGGAATAGAAGGATTTGTTGATGGGGGGAGACGAAGTAAGGTGGGAGGAGGCTCGTGTGGAGCACAAACGTCGGTATAGACCTGTTGGGCCGAATGGCCTATTTCTGTGCTGTAAAATCTATGCGAGCTCCCTACACTAATTTGGGGTGGGGATGAGAAAGTCTGGAGGATAGATCAAAGAACACCAAATCAGGCACTGGAGGAGGGAAGAGAAAGGAGACACCGTCGAACAGAATATAAAATGCAGATTGAAAACAGCAGGACAAATGATTAATCGGCCACGGGCCGCTGGCTAGAGTTAACGCCAGCATAAAACGTATTTATGCAGGGACAGTAAATAACAAACAGCAGAGATTGACACTCCCTGCTAAATAATTAACTCGAGCCAGGCTTGGAAGCTGCCACCTGCAATGGTTGTGAGCAAGGACCATTGTAACGGAGTTAACGAAAGGTCCGTCTTCAAGCCGGATCCAGCAGCTCAAAAGCATTTTCAAACCCACAATGGTTTAAAGTGATCTGGAACAAAGCAGCTCGCAATGTTTGGTGGGAATCAGGTTTACCTTCCCTAATGACCTGCAATTGCAAAAGAGCAGGAAGCAAAAAGGGGGCACCATCCTCCTCCCCCCCCCCGGTAAGGATGGGCCTAATTCAAAGATTTCTGAGCATGCTCAAGATGGAGGGCACAAATCAGCATGGGTCACCCTTTTTATTAAAAAAGCCAGCCGTTCCAATCAGTGTGCATATACTTTAAGATTCCAGTCGACGCTAAAACAATATGAATAATTCAAAAAATAAGTTATACCTATCAGGAAGGGCTGAGCAGGCCGGGGCTCTTTTCTCTAGAAAGGCAAAGGCTGAGGGGTGACCTGATAGAGGTCTTTAAATTATGACGGTGTTCGATAAGGTCGACGTAGAGAATATGCTTCCGCTTGTGGGGGAGACCAGAACTAGGGGCCATAAATATAAGATGGTCACTAATAAATCCAATTGGGAATTCAGGAGAAACTTCTTTACCCAGAGAGTGGTGAGAATGTGGAACTCACCAGTTGGGGCGAATAACATAGATGCATTTAAGGGGAAGCCTGATCAACACACGAGGGAGAAAGGAATAGAAGGATATGCTGATAGGGTGAGATGAAGAGGAGACTCGTGTGGAGCATAAACACCGGCATGGACCAGTTGGGCCGAATGGCCTGTTTCTCTGCTTTAAATTCTGTGTAAAAAATCCGGAGCTCTCCTTAAAGCCAAGAGTGAAATCAGCCCAATGGGCCAAGTGTCTAGTCGCTAAATATCAAGAGTGAAACCCATGGGGTGGAAAGACGTACAGCACCTTTCACATCCACAGGAGACTGCAAAGCGTTTCACAGCCCATTAACTACTTCTGAAGTGCAGTCACTTATACAGGGAAACACGGCAGCCAAAATGGAAGATTCTCAGACAGCAGAGAGATGAAACGACCAGCCAATCTGGCGGACAAATATTGACCAGGACACCAGGAGAGCTCCCTGCGCTTCTTCCGATAGTGTGATGGGATCTATTACATCCCCCTTGAACAGGGGGACGGGGCCTCGGATTATCGTCTCGTCCGAAGGGCGGCACCTCCGACAATGCAGCACTCCCTTGGAACGTCTGTCTGGATACGGGGCTTGAATCTACAATGTGTCGGAGCTCTCGTTCACTGAAGTCTCCCCGCTAGTGAGAAAAGCAGGCAGCCAGAAGGAAGTGTGGAGGATTCTGCCTGTGCAAAAACCCCAAAATTATAAAACCAACAGAATTTACTTTAGGAGGTAGGTTTGCAACTGAAATTCGAAGAAGAACATTTCGCTTTCTCAAAGGGCCGGCACACTCACGATGGGCCAAATGGCCTTATCCTGTGCTGTAAGATTCCATGATTCTTGCAGGACCAGCTCGCTCCCAAAACAAAAAAAAACTCAAACAGCTCCCACCTCTTGCAACCGAAGCAAACATTCCAATGCATGGAATAAAATGAGTCGGGGGAAGAGATTACACCCAGTAAGCCGGCAGGAGATGCTGTCTGCTGTATGACGACATTATATCAGCCACTTACACTGGTCCCCAGGGTACGTTTGGTTTAAACAAACGACGCAGAGCACTTCTGTTACCTTCACCCACGTTCCCCCAGCAGGAATATACTAAGATTGCACAAAGCCACCCGATATATAGCTCTCTCTCTCTCGAGGTAAAATGCCTGCAATTTACCCCAAATACGGGTGGTGAAAGACTGCAGTCGAGTCATTCCTCATCACAAGCGCAGAAATCTGATACCCAAAAACCAGGCAGGTCTGCAGGGCTCTGCCCATTTAGTAGCCAGCTTGGCTCATTGGTGGGGTGCGGAGACCGAGATTTAAAACAAAACACAGCTGGGATTTGTCCCCACTCAAATCCAGGAGCGAGACAGTGCTTCGTGGGGCTGAGTCACCCAGCTGGAGAAGCTGCGCCCTTTTAGCGGGTCAAAACGGCAGCAGTTCCCCCCCCCCCGTGAGGAGTTGGGTCGCGAAGGGGAAAGGCGGGTCACTGAGACTGTGCCTCGCCAATCTACACCCAAGTCATCAGCAACAGGAGGAGGCCGTTCAGCCCCTCGAGTCTGTTCCGCCAGTCAATCAGATCATGGCTAATCTGTATCCTATTTACCCACCTTGGCGCCATATCCCTTAATGCAAAAATCTATCAATCTCAGATTTAAAATGAATTGAACTAGCATCTACTGGCCTTTGTGGGAGGGGGTTCTTCACGCAAAGGGTGGTAGAAGTGTGGAAGTGGTTCCGAACTCCTCTCTCGAACGGCCTGGCTCTGATTTTAAGGTTTTGTCCCCTTGTACTAGACTCCCCGACCAGCGGGAAAACCGTCCCCTCGATCTACCCTATCAATTCCTTTCAAAATCCTTTAAAATAAAACCTCACCACCCCCCTCCCCCCTTAACCTTCCAGAGAAAATACAAGCCTAGTTTGTGTGACCTCGCCTCATAATTAAACAAACACACACGAGAGACGCGTCCAGCGGGAGAGAAAAAAAGGCTCGCGCTCCGCGTCCGCGAGGAAGACGACTTCCGGAGCCTCGTTTCGCAGTTTTGCACGTCGCGGGGGCGCCGGACGGACACCCCCCCCCCCCCCCTCGGAAAATGGTTTTCTTCCGTTCCTCTGCCTCCCTTTCACGCGTTTGGTTCCGCCGTCAGTAAAACCGAACCAGATCTAATTCTAAAAGGAAAACGTAGGACGGACAGAACCCGTTTAAACCCACTGCCCCCCGGGGGGGTGGGGTGCCCCTCTCGACCGGTCTTTCCACCTCCCAGCCGGCTCGATCTGCCAACCCTGGAAAAGGGGCCCGGAATACTGCAGCTCCCCACCTTTATAAATAAACAGGGAATTATTCCCATTCAACATATAAACTCATTTAATCATAGTTACATTTTAAACAATTTTATTAATCTAATTCCAAGATAATTAGTCAAATTAATCCCTGATTTATACACCCAGCTCATTTTGTGGATCAGATATTTATATTATTTCCCCCCCCCCCCAAACACTAATCCATTGGGCCTAGCAGGGACAAAAGCCCCGGTGTCGGGTAATTCGGGGGGGGGGGGGGGGGCGGTGAAGGGGTCAGGCCGGCCGCTCACGAGAGGTGTTTAGAGACGGGGGAAAAACGACGGGAGGCCCGAGGCCGCCGAAATCTGCAGACTCACAGCGCCCCAGAGCCGGGCTGTGGGGAGACGAGGAGGCCGGGGCGGGCGGGGGGGGGGGGGTGGTGCCTGTCGATGGGGGGAAAGAGGAGCTGAGGGTGGGGGGTTTAAGGAGAGGGATGAAAGGCGGGGTGGGGTGGGGTGGGCGGGTGAGGAGGACACGGTTCGCCGGCTCTCACTCACTCGGCAGCTGGTCCGGTTCCGGCTCCGACCCCGGGGCCTCTTCGCTGCTTCCGAGTCCGTCGCACAACAAAACCAAAATGGCGCCCGCCGCCGCCGCCTCCTTCCCCCTCGACCCGGAACCGAACCAGCCAGAGGCGCTGACCCCGCCTGACCCAAGTGGAGATATGGGGGAGGGGGGCAGAAAGGTTGTGGTGTATATGATCGAATTAAAAGGGGGAAACCATCATACTCACCTCTCGCCTCCTTTAAACCCTAATATATTATCCCCCTCCACCCCACACACGCCCCTTTGTCCCTATAGGAATAAAATGCCCGCATTCCCTCTTCCGCTCTCCCCCCCTCCTTCTTCTCTCGGTTGGATATCAACCAAGATGGCGGCCGCGGTTGTCCGCCGCCTCCTCCGACCCGGAACCGAATCAGCGGCGCCGGCCCGACCCCAGATTAAAGGAAAGCGAGGGGAGAACAATCGTACTCACCTCACGGCTTTCGGCTCCTTCAGCCGCCCCCACTCTCTCCCTCCTGTCCGTGTAGGATTAAAATGCCCGCAACCCCCTTCCCCGAGCGCTGTCCAAGATGGCGCCCACCATCCCGGCACCGGGACACCACGGTTAAAAGCAGCATTTTTGTTTTATTATGAACACCGTCACTTTACCTCATAATAATAAAATCCGCCGTGGTTCCCTTAGTATTTTGCTTCGTTTTCTAAAAAAAAAAAATCCCCCTCTGGATTCTTTATTTTTAACCTTGCGCTGCCACTGAGGCGCAAGATGGCGGACCGGAAGTGCTAACCAACCCCGCGAGCCGGACCGTTATACACTCTGAAGACATCATCAATTGAAATGTTTATTTATTTAAAACGTGCGTTTCGGCTTCAATGTCCTTGCAAGGTTTAGATTTTGTTTAAGATGGTTGTTTGATTTTTTAAAAAAGGGAACATTAAAAACGGGGGGAGGAATAATCAAAATGGCGGCCGCCATACGCTGAGGGGAAAAAACCGTTATGTCCAAACGGCGTCCGTTTTCTCTTCTAAAAAGAGCCTTTGCGCGCCCGTTGGAACAGGAAAATACAATTAAAGAGAGGGCAACAATATTAAATCGGTTAAAAACTACAGCCGAAACCGTTTTAATTTTTAAAAAAAGGTGCCGGTGCGGGAGGTGGAAAACTTCCGCAAGATGGCGGCCGCTGCCAAACGGTTGTGGGTCGGGCGGGCGCAACCGTAAAACTCGAACGGATTAAATAAATTTTGTGGTAAGTGGCCGCCGTCGCGCCGTGGATGTGGCGCGGGAGGGCGGGTTTTAAACTTTTACCCGCTGACACGCGGTGGGCCCTCGGAAGAGGCCGCCGAACCTTCCAGATCGGAAGGCCGGCCGGGACCCCGCGCCTTTAACGGTTAAAGGCAATGTCGGCGGCGGGGCGCGAATAAAAAAAAAAATCGGCCGACTTTTAAAAATAAATCCGCCATTATTCAAAATTCCCTTCAGGTTTATTTATTATTATTATAATGGGGGGGGGGGGGGGTTTGAAGAGATTAACCCGAGGGGGAAGAGGTAAAATTTTACGAGCATCCCGCGCCCGCCCGCTTCAAAAATCTAATGTTTTCCGGAGGGGCCAAAATAATAATTCGCCCGCCCGCGCGGCTTTTAAAAATTAAATTATTCCCCCTGCTAATAAAATTTTTTTTTTAAAAAAAAAACTTCAAGTAAATAATTTTTTTTGTTAAGAGCTCGAGGCCTTCCCTCACCATAAACCGGCCGTTCAACTGCTCCGCACGCACCGCGGCCTCGGTGAGTCCGTGCGCGGCTGCTGGTGGTGCTGCTCCCGCCGCCGCCGCCGCCCGCCCGCCTCACGGATGCCGAACGCGTGAGGTTGGCGGCTGCTGTCGTGCGTCGGGAGGCGCTGCTCCTTCACTATTTAAAACCCGCCCTCCCGCCTCTCATTTGGTTTCACATTCCCTCCCGCCCGCACCTTTTTTTTCCCCCCGACGCCACTTCTATACGTTTTATTTTTAAAAAAACTCGCCCTCCCGCCTCTGATTTTCTTTCACATTCCCGCCCGCATCTTTTTTCGACACTGCGTTTTATTTTTTAAAAAAAGTTTTATTTTAAAACTCGCCCTCCCGCCTCTGATTTTCTTTCACGTTCCCGCCCGCACCTTTTTAACCCCCGACGCCACTTCTTTACGTTTTATTTTTAAAAACTCGCCCTCCCGCTTCTGATTTTCTTTCACATTCCCGCCCGCATCTTTTTTCGACACTGCGTTTTATTTTTTAAAAAAAGTTTTATTTTAAAACCCACCCTCCCGCCTCTGATTTTCTTTCACGTTCCCGCCCGCACCTTTTTAACCCCCGACGCCACTTCTATACGTTTTATTTTTAAAAACTCGCCCTCCCGCCTCTGATTTTCTTTCACATTCCCGCCCGCACCTTTTTTCGACACTGCGTTTTATTTTTTTAAAAAGTTTTATTTTAAAACACGCCCTCCCGCTTCTGAGTTTGCTTCACGTTCCCGCCCGCACCTTTCTTTCCCCGACGCCACTTCTATACGTTTTATTTTAAAACCCGCCCTCCCGCCTCAGATTTTCTTTCACGTTCCCGCCCGCACCTTTTTAACCCCCGACGCCACTTCTATGCGTTTTATTTTAAAACACGCCCTCCCGCCTCCCACTTTGTTTCACATTCCTGCCCGCACCTTTTTCGACACTGCTTCCACGTATTTTTTTTTTAATACCTGCCCTCCCGCGCTGGACTCTGTTTCACGCTCCCTCCCGCACCTTTATTTTATTATTTATTTCATCTTGTTAAGTAAAGTTTTGAATAGTTTTACTGCTTTATTTTTATAAAGCGGTGTTTCCCACCCCCCCCCCCCCATAAAACAAATTTAAATATTTAATTTGTTTGTACAGTAGGTTTTGTTCCTCATTTTGGAAAACAAACCATTATTGACGACCCCGCTGACACTTGACCTCTAACCCGCCCCCCCCCCGCGGAAGTCATTCCTATGCAAAATGGCCGCCCCCTATGGAGTGCTGCCAATTATTAAATATTCAGGGGGGGAAGAAAGACGACAAGAAGTTTGTCTTCCGCTTAGAGACTCTTTAGTTCGTTGTTTTAATCCTAAAAAAAAATCTATTTAAAAAATGGAGCTGGGAGAACAAACCCTTACCTGCATCGTTCTTTTTCAGCCCTTCGACCCTCACTGCGCAGACTCGGCCCCGCGGTGGTTTATGGGAGTTGTGGTTTAAAGGGACCGAGCAATGGCTGTAATTCCAAAAACGGCCACTGGGGGAGGGGTTACAATAAATAACTCCATGTACAATGGGGAAGATGTCCACACGGACAGAGCTCCTGCACCAGGAGTTCATAGAAAGTAGGAGCTGGAGTAGGCCATTCGGCCCGTCGGGCCCTACCCCGCCATTCAAAACGATCGTGGCCGATCGTCTAACTCAGTGCCCTGTTCCCGCTTTTCCCCCATATCCCTTTAGCATTGAGAAAATGCATCTGTCTCCTTCTCGAATACTTCGAATGACTTGGCCTTCCCCCCACTGCCTTCTGTGGCGGAGAAACGTAAGGTTTAGTTGGGAAATTCTGA